>NC_056728.1:391172678-391177678 GCF_019279795.1 Protopterus annectens
ACCAGGTTTAAGAGTCAGGATCTGCCCTTAACAAAGCCAAACTGGGTAGGATCCAGTGTCTGTACGTCCCCAATATCTTTATTTATGAGGTCCATGATGATCCTTTCCATAGCTTTGCAGACCAAGCTAGTCAGGCTTATGGGGCAATAGTTTCCAGGATCCATTGAGGCACCACCTTTGTGGAGAGGAGCCACTGTTGCTGTACGCCACTCTTTGGGTACATATCCTGTAGTAAGGCTAAGATTGAACAGTAGTTTTATGTTTGGGTTTAGCTCTTCTTGGAGTTCATGTAGGGCCTTGGCCGGGACACCATCTGGTCCCATTGATGCTGTGTTTTTGCTTTGGAGAGGCGGCTCTTACCTGAGCATCTGAGATGTCAGGGGCAGCACTCTGTTGGGATAGATATTTGCCCTTTTGGTGGGGAGAGGGAGAGGTTTGCACTGAACCTGTCAGCTAGGATGTTGGCAATGTCTGTGGGCTCGGTGTATTTTTTGTCATTTTGGACTAATTCTGAGCATATCTGGGAATTCCCACCCAGGTTCCTAACATAACTAAAGAAAGCCTTGTGATTATCCTTAGTGTCCTGTGCAATTTTTCTCTCGAAGCTGGCCTTAGACGATTTTATGAGTGCCCGTAGTTTTTTGCTAATACTGATCAGAGATGCCTTCCCTTTTTGGGATTTTGCTGTATCATGTAGTAGCTTCCTCCTTCTATTGTATAGTTTGTTTATGGCTGGGGTCCACCAGACAGGACGTCTGCCTTTGGAGGATTGGGTCTTGGTTTTATTTGGAATTGTCACAAACAATGTTCAGTGCCTCACCAAAGTTCAGTCAGATGAAGTGAAATCGAAAATCCAAAAGTCACAAAAGACTGAACACTGCTGGAGTCAAACACCTATTTATTTAAAACACCAAACACATAAAAGATGAGCGCTTTCGGGCCTCTGATAAATTCATTCAGCTAATTCAGTCAGCTGTTTAATGTCACCCCCTCTTTTACTCAATCTCAGCTGACTGAATTAGCTGAATCAAAATGGATTGTTGAACTTATGGCACATAGGAGTCCTGGGCTCAATGAAGTCATTCCCATGAAACCCACCTTTAAAAATAGGCGGGTTTTTCATTGATTTTTAACTGAATTTCATTGGTTAACATGTATTTTAAATTGTTTGGACTATGTGAGAAGCTTTATCTGATGAAGGGCAGAGGCCCGAAAGCGCTCATCTTTTATGTGTTTGGTGTTTTAAATAAATAGAAGGTGTTTGACTCCAGCAGTGTTCAGTCTTTTGTGACTTTTGGATTTTATTTGGGATTGCATGATCCATGCATTCCTGAAGGTGTTCATAGAATGCGTTTATAAAAGATTCTGCAGTCTGGGCCATATTTTCCACAGGCCCGGGGGCTTTGAAGGATTTCGCCTCGGTTTTGAGGCATGTGAAATTTGCTTTAGAGAAGTTTTTCACTGTGGTTTTCTGGGCAGGGGGTGGGGTCGGAATGTGAATATCCAGTTAGATTAGTTTATGGTCTGATCTTACAAGTGAGGGATACACTTCTGGTCTGGAGCATAGTGTCCTCATGTTGGTGATGATCAGGTCCAGTATGTTTTCCCCTCTTGTGGGAGTGGTAACAAGTTGTTCCATAGCATTTGAGTTTATAAATTCTAGGAACCTTTGGGCTAGGGTGTTGGAGCTAGAGTAATGCTCCCAGTCTATGTTTGGGTAGTTGAAGTCGCCCAATATAATGGTGTTTGGAGAGACCTTCATATTTTCCAGTATTCTCAGGAAGGCCAAGTGGGGTTCCTGTGTTTGGGAGGGTGGTCTGTAGCAGGCTATAAATTGGAAGGCAGTTTTACCCACAGTTAGTTGCACATGGATAGTATCTGATGCTTCGTGCTGTGCCACCAACCTGGAGGTGTGGGTATCTTTGAGCAATATTGATAGTACCCTCCTTTGTGGTTCGGTCCAAGTTTTGGGGCGAAAAGCATGGTATGAGGTATAACCTGGTAGTGCTGGGGTGCTCGGAGCCTTGAACCAGGTTTCTGTTACTGCACAGATATCGATGTTCTCCATGCTAAGGAGAGTTTTGAGTGCATGCATCTTGAGGTTTAGACTTCTGGCGTTGAGTAGCATTACTCTTAGTTTCTTATCCCTTGTGATACCTATGGAGGTGGGTTTGCCTTTTGAGCCTTGCCTAAAAAGGCACTATGGGGGTAGCAAGAGCCTTTGCCAATATCTGAAAGCCCAGGGGTGACAGGTGCAAGCCGTCCCTAGTGAAGCATCATGGCTTGTCGAGCATGTCATCCCAGGCTGACAGGGATTGGATTCCCTTTGAATGACACCAACACTTAAGCCAATTGTTGAAATTGATCATCTTGTCTTCATATTGTGGCATCATTCTTGGTGAGGGTAAGATGTTACTCAAGGTCAGGGTCATACCGGCCTGGGCTACATGCTCAGAGAGCTCCTCTATGTCTCTTTTCATGTATATATATATATATATATATATATATATATATATACATACATATATATATATATATATATATATACATACATATATATATATATATATATATATATATATATACATACATATATATATATATATATATATATATATATATATATATATATATATACATACATATATATATATATATATATATATATATATATATATATATATATGTACATATATATATATATATATATATATATATATGATGGTGGTGAAGCAGATGACAGCATACTACAGCCAGCAGGTCCATCTGATGGCGGTGAATCGGATGACAACATACCACAGCCAGCAGGTCCATCTGATGGCGGTCAAGCGGATGACAGCATACCACAGCCAGCAGGTCCATCCGATGGCAATGCAACAGATGACAGCATATCACAGCCAGCAGGTCCATCCGATGGCAGTGAAGCGGATGACAACATACCACAGCCAGCAGGTCCATCCGATGGCAGTGAAGCGGATGACAGCATACCACAGCCAGCAGGTCCATCCGACGGCAATGCAGCGGATGACAGCATATCACAGCCAGCAGGTCCATCCGATGGCAGTGAAGCAGATGACAGCATACCACAGTCAGCAGGTTCATCCGATGGCAGTGAAGCAGATGACAGCATACCACAGTCAGCAGGTCCATCAGATGGCAGTGAAGCAGATGACAGCATACCACAGTCAGCAGGTCCATCCGATGGCACTGAAGCAGATGCCAGCATACCACAATCAGCAGGTCCATCCGATGGCACTGAAGCAGATGACAGCATACCACAGCCAGCAGGTCCATCCGATGGCACTGAAGCAGATGACAGCATACCACAGCCAGCAGGTCCATCTGATGGCAGTGAAGCAGTTGACAGCATACCACAGCCAGCAGGTCCATCTGATGGCAGTGAAGCAGATAACAGCATACCACAGCCAACAGTGGAATGTCAAGAAGATGTGGATTGCTGTCCTCCTCAACACCATGAAGGACTTGAACAGACACCATTAATCAGAAATGGTAGTGATGAGGAACTCTTTAGGAGCCTGAACCATGCAGCAGAGGGCAGTATCAACATACCCACAGAGCGGGGCACTGTCATTGAAGAGCCCACTGCCATCGGCTTTGCAAGTGCCCTTAAAATTCCAGGTGTGTTGGAGTTTTCCCTGTTCTTACTATTTGCCAAGCTTTGTCAGCTACACTTTCCTTTGCTGGCTACCACTGTTCATTCCCAACGTAGCACATTTAGATTCAAAAGGTGCTGGAGACATATCTACGCTCTTTGATTTTGGAGGAATTTTAGGTGGGATAATTGCAGGTATTGTTTCTAACTACACGGGAGGGAGAGCGACAACCTGCTGTGTGATGCTCATTGTAGCAGCTCCCATGTTGTTCCTGTATAACAATATCGGTCAGAATGGAATTGGAACCACAATTGCTATGCTGATTGTGTGTGGAGGTCTGGTGAATGGTCCATATGCTCTCATCACTACATCCATCTCTGCTGTCCTGTTTCAGCTCCTGCTTCACATCTGGAATACATTTTGGATCGCACCTGGTTTCACATGGGTCTACTTTAATTAACTGAAAGCGGAATACGTCAAATATGAATCCATCAACACATAAACAGTGAAATGTGGAAACGTCAAACGCACTAAACAGCGAAATCGGAAATGTCGAATTGTCATAGTTGGCCAGTCTGCGGTATAGCTCCATAAGGTAAGTGTGTGATAGTTATGGACCTTAGGGTTAGGGTGCGAGTTAAGGTACGTGCATAGATAGGTAATGTATGTAAGGTTTAGTGTAGGGTTTTGTTGAGTGTATGTGTGTGGAATATTTACTTTGTGTGGGTATAGTTCTGTAGGGTAAGTGTGTGGTAGTTACGGACCTTAGGGTTAGGGACGGGTTAAGGGTAGTGCATAGATAGTTGTGTATGTGGGGTTTAGTGTAGGGTTACAAGTGGGGTTTTGGTGCTTTAATTTAGGGTTAGTAGTAGGGTTTTGGTTAGTGTATGTATGTGTTTTTTGTTGTTGTGTTTGCGTAGGTAGTATGTTACCGGTGGTGGGTTGGCCGACTACTGCGGTTTCAATGTTTAATTTTCACAGTTTTGCGTGTTTGACATTATCGCGTTTCACTGTTTATGTGTCAACAGATTTGTATTCGACGGATTCCGCTTTCATTTTATTAAAGTAGACCCATATATATATATATATATATATATATATATATATATATATATATATATATATATATATATATATATATATATATATATATATATGTATATATATGTATAAAGTGGGTACCATTTGTTTGTGCTATAGGAAATACAGCTAATTATATATGTGTATAGCAATTCTGAAAAAGAAGAGCTTTCCCTTCAGTATAACAGAGGACAAATAAAATAATGCAGCTAGATTTATTTTTTACAACATGTTAGTTCACTTCAAATCAGACCGATTTTGTTGGTGTCTGTTTATGTTGTTCATTGTACAAACAGTGTTAATTTA
>NC_056728.1:391182678-391322678 GCF_019279795.1 Protopterus annectens
TTTAAATGATTTTGCTAATTCTTATCATTTGAATGATATTAATAATCAGATAGATTCAAAATCATTACCATACACTTTTTTTTCTAACAGATACAAAACTTATTCAAAAATAGATAGGGTCTTTATTTCTAACCAGATGGTAACAGATTTAATTAATTCCAAAATCATTTCATGTCCTATATCTGATCATAATTCAATTGTTTTTGAATTCATGATAAAAATACTCATAATGTTCAGATCAAAAGGATACCAGCATACTTAACTCAACTAAAAGACTATAAAGAATATATACTTTCAGAAGTAAAACATTTTTTAGACATAAATAATACTCCTGAAGTCTCCATTGTCTATGTTTGGGATGCCTTAAAACCATATCTATATGGACAAAGCATCAGATGGTATAATAATAAAAGGAAATCTTGGGATAAGGAATTGTTAGATATTCAAAGTAAATTAGACTCTTATAAACATAATAATAAAGAAAATATTATGGACAAGAAAGTTATTGAAGAAATAAACAAACTAAATGAGAAATACAAAGAAATTTTAACTCATAAAGTTAAAATAACTTTAGAGAAATACAAGTTTTTGTCTTATTCAATAAGCCCCAAATACTTACATAGACTTAAAAATAAAACAAAAGGTTGAATAAACAAAACCATATCAAAGAAATCTTTTCTCTAAGGAAAAGAAGAATGTTTCTAGTATACCAGAAATACTAGATGAATTTAGAAATCACTTTCACAAAATTAACCATAATAACATTAACATGGAACCTAAAGATAAAATAAAGGAGTTTATAACTACAAACATGAATAAAAAGCTTAATAAACAACAGATTAAACTATTGGACAAAAGTATTTCATATACAGAGGTTATTACACAAATAAATAAGCTTAAATCAAACAAAGCACCAGGTAATGATGGTATTATACCAGAGATATATAAAATCCTTTCTAAAAGTACATATTCATTAATACATAAGGTTTTTATTTTGGCCCAAACTGAGTTAATAACCCCCCCCCCCCATCTTGGCAATATACATTTATTTTGCCAGTTTTAAAACCTAATAAAGATCCAACTAGATGTACTTCATATCGGCCCATCTCATTACTTAATGTTGATTATAAAATGTTTATGAGTATTTTTGCTGATAGATTGAAGACAATCATCCCCGGCATTATAGATATAGATCAGACAGGCTTCATTGTAAATAGAAATACTTTTGATAATATAAGAGGAACTTTAACATTAATTGATTTTGTAAATAGGAAAAAGAAAGATTTAACACTTATTAGTCTTGATATAAGTTCAGCATTTGATTCAGTAAGTTGGGACTATCTGTTTACCTTACTGAAGTGCACAAACTTCTCAGATGCATTTGTAAATCTAATTGAGCATTTATACAAAGGAACATTGGCTTATATTAAGGTAGGAACATATGTTTCACAAAAAATACCCATTTTAAAGGTACAAAACAAGGATGTCCACTTTCTCCACTATTATTCACTTTAGTAATGGAGCCTTGGGCTAATTTGATCAGAAACAGTACTGACATAGAGGGTTTTGAAATAGATGAAAATACAACATCCAAAATTCAACTTTTGCAGATGATGTTCTAATTACATCAGCAGGTTCTAATTCTTCTATGCAGTCTCTATTTGATAAAATGATGAATTTTAAAAGTATTTCTGGTTTAATATTCAATGAAGAAAAACTAAAATACTACCTATATATACACGAAAAATATTCTCATTAGTGATTTTACTAAATATGTACCCAATTCAGGTCAGATAACTTATTTAGGTATAATACTATCTAAAGATATTAAATCTATTATATATAATAATTATAATACCTGATTTCTTAATAAACAAAATCTTTTAATACCTGGAGTAATATGTTTTTACTATGGAGGAGAGACTTACAATTATTAAAATGATAATATTCCCAAGATTTTATACTTAATACAATCAATAATACTTCCACCTACAAAAATAATTATCAAGAAACTGAATACACTAATGTTAAATTTCCTATGGGCACCTAATAGACCTAGGATTGCTTTAAAGAAACATACTAATAGCTGGTCTCAAGGGGATATTTCTTTTCCAGACTTTAATTTATATACTATCTCTTCTATTGTAAAAGTTATTACTTTATTAATAGATCAGTCATATGTCATAAAATGGAAAGATTATTGGGAGCTAATTAGTATGCACTTCATGAAAATCTCCTTAACACATAAAAATATGATTGTAAATAACTCCATGTTATGGTTACTAAAGGAATTTTGTACTTCACCTATTACACCTAAACATATGGTTTGTTACCCATTAAATATTATTATTAGCTATCGTAACTTTATATTCATGCACCCTAAGTATAGGGAATGGAATTTTATTATATTCCCTATAATGTATACTCAGGGTATGCTTTTGTCATCTACTTCTGAAGGAACTCATTTAGCTATAGATAATGATCTAAAATACTGGTATCAGTTGATATCTGATAATAAAGTTAAAAATCTAGATTTCTTAAAACAAGAATTTGATCTAAGGGAAACTTGCTGGTTAGAGGTTCAGACCTTTAGACAACATCTCATTAATAAAATAGATCTAATGTCTATAACAGTTAAAGAATCTATTCCAACACTGATTGATTACTTGATATTAAATTTACAACATAAAGTTTCTGATAAAGGTAAACTTTCATACATACATAAAATTATCAGACAAGAAACTTTTTACAGTGTAGATACATACTGGAATTATTTCACTTCTATTATTGGGGACTCACCAAATCAACAAGATAAACAATATATATTGGAATCTACCTATAGAACCACGTCTTCCATTGTCTGGAGACTTTATACATGGAAATTTTTACATAGATCTTTTTTTACACCTTTGATGATGAATAAAATAAATAATAAAGATAATCTATGTAAGAGATGTAATGTAGAAATTAATGGGCTCATATGTTTTATGACTGCATAAAATTGAAAGAATACTGGAAGTCAATTAATGAATTTTTGCAGGCTCTTTTTACAGATAATTTCATTATTTCTAAATCTCTTATATTATTCAACACACCTGTACATCAAAGTGTTAAAAAGGTTAAGCTTCCCTTGTTATGGTCTATTCTAGCAGTGGCTAGGAAAATAATAACCAGAAATTGGATTTCAGATACACCTCCTTCGTTCAATGAATTTAAAAATGTTATGAATATAGTGTGCCATATGGAAATACACAATTGGGTCAAGAACAACTAGAAAAACATCTTATTATATTGTATGGGATAATTTACAAAATTTGTTAAAAAATTTCTAATTTCAATAGCATGGCATTTTAGTTTAATTAATTGATCTGATTGTAGTGGGTGTCTTTGTAAATACTTTAGTTGTTTTGTTGAATATTATAATAATATCTATTTTTAATTACTTGCATAAAATTGTTATGATATTTCTCTTATATGTTAAAACAATAAACCTGTTTTGAAAAAAAAAGTAGGTTCTAATTCAATATGCAAAGTTAATTCACATGTAATTAAAAGAACAAGAGGTTGCTAATCAAACTCTCTCTCCTCAATTCAGTTTCATGTTTCAGATCAACATGACAGTAATATATTATTTCATGTTAGATTGATTGCATTTAAATTGCTGGTAAATAGCATTGTAATTAGTATAACTTCCTAAATGAAAAAGCTTAAATGATAATAAATTTAATCTTTGGAAAAAATATTCTCATTTGGCAATGATCTTGGGACATTTTTGATCAGACACCATTTGATATTCTCACATTAGCCTGGCAGTAGCTGAAATCATTGCATGCATCAAACCACTCTCTTTCTGACTCCAAGCTTGGGGCTAAATCTATAGGATGCTGTCTAGCTTGTTGAATTTGAGCCATTATTCTGACAACAATTTATTTATAATGAATAATCTTAAAATGCTAGAGCAACATTAAGATGTTTTATAAACATTTTATAATGCATATGATGATATTTATGCTTCTAATAAGCCCTACAAATGACATATAATAGTATTCATTTTCATATCAAATTAAACCCTAATTAGAACTTTCAGTAAAAGTCTAATATGTTAGAAATTATTTCACATGTGAAAAAATAAAAGCGCTCTGGACCTGATGGCTTTGATATTCCATTTTACAAATAGTTCATATTTCAATCAGACCCTAATTCATTTCAAGTCATATAACAGTATTAAACTGAAAGGTATTAGATGTGTACCTGAACCAAATAAAAACTATTTCCATCATAAAACAAATGTAGGTCTTCAGTTTATTAAAATTATTAACCATTTTTTCTTGTTGACTTAGACATAAGGATTATGCATCTATTTTTGAAGAATATTTAATCCAATTCCAGATTTGGCTATTTCCAGTTTCCAGTCAAGTTTCATGTAGCCAAGACAGACTCAAGAAATATTTTAATGGTGAAATTACTTCTTTTCTATGGTTTCAAATTTCATGATCAACAGGCAGTCTGTTTTTGATTCTAACAAAATGTTTGATGAAATTAATTTAGCATTACTCTTTGCAGTATTAGTAAATGAACTTTTCCTAACAGGTTTATACAATCCACAGAATCATCCTACAACTGATCTTTGAAATGCCTATCAATTAATGCCAGTTTTTGGTTACAATTAAAATTGTAACTTATACAAGGCAAACTTGCACCCTTGCACCTTACCTCTTTATTCTTTCTTTAGAACATTTGTTCTTCAGAATTTTCTAAGACCCAGGCACTGAAAGAATTAAATTAAGCAATTTTTATATCAGCATTACGTCCTTTGCTGATAATATTCTTCTCTATTTTGCAATATCACAGCAAAGCTTTTCCAAGACTATTAAAATGATCATTCATTATAACATCACCCCCAACAATTACATTAATTTAATTCACTAAATCTACACTATTCCCAGTTTCTTGTCCCAGAATCATGATCCAACCATCACTTGCTTTAAATATAAGCATTAATGTATAAAATAAATAAATACCTGATATTCACTCCTCTATCATTGCAATTTCAGTTCTATACTAACTAGGATTAAAGCAGATTTAAAACATTGGAATGAACTCAGTTATGTTTCTAGCCAGAGCTTCCATTATTAAACTGAACATATTACCTAACATTTGTTTATTTTTGTAACAACATAATTTCTCTTTTTCAGTTTAGCAATATCGTTTCTTAATTAATCTGGGATAACTGATATGCTAGGATTATCTTAAATAATTCTACATAGTCAAAATCTAAAGGTGGATTCAAAATGCTGAATCCAGTTTTGTTTTATCCATTATCCTGAATGGTTATACTGTTTGCAGTCTTAAGTCATCTGAATATTTTTTTCCTGTCAATACTCCATTTTGCGTTTCTTTAACTAGGGACATAATTCACCAAATGAATACGTCTCAGAGAAGAAATTTCCATTAATCTGCAACTGCCCATTTATTAAAAAATACAATTCTCTTTCAGCAAACAGTCTCAGATTATTTTTATTTATGAGAGACTGAAAAGTCCCCTAACTGAGGGCCATCATAAGTCTCTGCCTGTGATGCCAATATATAGTGGATAACTTATTTGCATGTCTAACTTGGAGAGTACCTGCACCACAGTTATCTCATATAATGAGACTTATACCCCTGTAAACTGTTCATAGGTGGTTATTGAGCTATTGACACCAAGGTCTTTATAAGCCTAGCCATGCGTATCCAATATAATAGTAAAGAAAACCAATATAAAGGATCTTGCTTAAACTCAAGATTTTAGTGAGCAATGACTGCTCATATCTAGGAGGATCATAGGTGAAATCCCAGTAGGAATTTATGGTTTCCCATTCAATCATCCAGCCTACACTTAAAAAGGGACATAGAGGGGCTTTGTTTGATGTGAACTGGTAGCCTATTCCAGAGAAGTGGCGACCTCTGAGGGAATTATATGTCCCTCCAGCAGGTCCTATTTATGTTGCAGGCCAGGTTAAGGTCTCTGGAGCTGGTGACCCTTGTCCCGTTTGACTTGCAGATGTGCAGTATTTCCATTAGGTTGAAATCCTAGATTGCTGTGTAGGCCAGGCACAAGTCTCCTCTAAGTAGTCTGCATGCTACTGAGTACAGTGACAGTGACTTCAGTCTGTCAATGTATGACATGTGCTGGAAACCCTGAATTTTCTTGGTTAGAAATCTCTGAGGTCTCTCAAGTTGCTGCAGGTGTCTGGTAAGGTACATACCAAAGGGAGCATTTTACTCAATTACTGGCCTGATGAGGGTCTAGTACAAGGGTGTTATGACCTCTTTCACACTTGAGACAATGTCTTTGCTAATGAAATATATGACCCACAGTAGACACAAGGTGGGCAAAGTTTAGGCTACAGTCAACTTGTGTTCCCAAGTCTCTCACTACTGAGTTGTTATGTAGGGCATTATTATTTATATGATAATCTGCAGGGATATTGTTTTTACTGAAGGGGATAATAATGCATTTGTTTGCATTGTGTTTGAGTCCATGGCTTTGGCACCAATCATTGGTGTGTGTAAGCCTCTCTTTAGGTATATTGACATTATTTGGAGAGTCAATGATTGCACCTAATTTGCAGTCATCAGCAAACTTAGTCAGCCGTAGCCCCTCTGTTCTGGCCTGAACTTCTGAGAAGTATATTCCAAACAATAGGGGGACTAGGACTAACATCTGTGGAACCCCACTGGTGACAGGTCTACTGGTTGAGGTAAAGTCATCAACTCTGACTGAGAGTGATCTGTCATTGAGCTAATTAGCAACCCATCTGACGACATAAGGGTAGATATTCAACTGGGAGAGTTTATCAATGAGGCCCTAATGTGGGATTGTGTTGAAGGCATTGGCTAAGTTAAGGTAGGCTGTATGCACAAGGTTGCCTTTGTCTATGGCTCTGGTGATGTTTTCAAAGAAGTCCACTAGGCTTAACAGGCATTACCTGCCTTTGACAAAACCAAACTGTGTTGGATCAAGGGTTTGGAGATCACCTATATCCTTATTTATATGATCCATGATGATTTGTTCCATGGCCTTAGAGATAAGGCTGGTTAAGCTTATGGGTCTGTAGTTCCCAGGGTCTGATGTTGTACCCTCTTTATGAAGGGGGATGACTGCTGCTGTTTTCCATTTAGCAGGGACAAAACCAGTAGTCAGACTCTGATTGAAGAGAGTACCTAATGGAGTTGCTAACTCATGTTTTAGACCATGTAAAATACAATCTGAGATGCCATCTGGTCCCACAGATGCTGTGTTTTTGGCCTTGGAGAGAGAGTTAATGATTTACTCTTCTAAGAAGCAAGGTGGTGGAGATGTAGAAGGAATGCTTTGTGGAATGTTTAGAAGGGAAGAGGGGTGAACTTTTCACCCAACCTGTCAGCTAATACGTTAGCTATTTTCATAGGATCTGAATGTGCATGATGCCATCCACAGCTGATTCAGTACATGTCTGGGTCCTACCTTTTAGGTTATGGTAATAGCTGAAGAATGCCTTATGGTTATCCTTAACTATGGTTGCTACATTTTTTTCAAAGTTGTCATTAAAGGATTTTACAAGTTGTCTTATTTGTTTGTTCAAGCAGAGGAATGTGTTTTTCCAATGCTGGGACCTCTTTTTTTATTCTTAGGCAGCAACTTCTTCCTCTTGTTGTATAACGTATTAATGCTAGATGTCCACCAGGGAGACTTGTTTTGTCTTGAGGATCTTGTTTTGGTCCTATCAGGTACAGCTATGTCAATACATTTGTATGTGTTTGCACAGGGCATTTGTGTATACCTTAGTATAGTTGTCAATGCCATCTGTGGGAAAAGGAGCTTGGAAATTATTTAGGACATCCCTTTGAAGGGTTTAATTAGCTTTGGTGAAATGTTTTAGCCTGATTTCACCTAAGAGGGGTTCAGGTGTTATAGTTACTTCAAATATGACTGATTTGTGATCAGATTTAACCAGTGAGGGTCCTATATTTGTGGTAGTGCAGTGGTCACCCATGTTGGTGCAGATCAGGTCAAGAATATTTGAACCCTTTGAGGGGTTGCAAACTATTTATTCTAGGGCATTAGTGTTAACAAAGTCCAGGAACCTTTGTGCAAACATGTTGGTACTCATAAGTTTCCCAATCAATGGAAGGATAGTTAAAATCTGCCATCACTAGAGTGTTTGGTTGTAATTTGATTGACTTAAGTAGGTCCAAATAAACAGCATGGGTATCTTGGCTCATTGAAGGGGGCTTATAGCTAACAATAACTTGAAGGGGAGGGGGGGGGTCTTACCCACAGTAATTGAACTTGGAGTAACTCCATTGAGTTTTTCTGTCTAACCAGTCTATAAGTGCATTTATTTTTGATGAAGGTAAATACTCCTGCTCCTTTGGTTCTCACACGTTTATTTTGCGGTCTGAAAGTGTGGAACACATTGTAGCCTTGCAATGCCAAGGTACACTCTGCATCCTTGAACCAAGTTTCTGTGACCGCACACATGTAAACATCTTCCAGGGAGATGAGTGCTTCCAGAGACTGCAGTTTCTGATTTAAACTCATAGCATGTAGCAACATAACCTTTAATTGATTTGTGAGTGATATTTTCACATCAGGAATTTTGTTCTTGAGACCTTGCCTAAAAAAGGCACTATGGAGGACACAAGTGCCTTAATCAGCAACTGAAATCCTAGACATTACAGGTGAAGACCATCTCTGGCAAAGCAGCGTGGTCTATCAACCATGTCATCCCAGGCTGACAGGAACATGATCCCCTTAGAATGATGCCAGAAACTAAGCCAATTGTTGAAGTCAATCATTTTTGTTTATATTGTGGTATCATTCTATGTGAGGTAGAATGCTGCTCAAAGCTAGGGACATAACTGCCTGGGACACATATTCATATTGCTCAATCATGTCTCTCTTCATATAGTCCAGTGAGGTATGTCTCAAGTCATTCAGACCAACATGAACTATGATAGAGTCATAATGGTACTTGATCATTTTAATCAGAGTTGTTGGCTACTCAGACTTGTCTGCATATATCAACTGGAAGCAAGCTGATTTAAATATACTTTTCTCTGCACTTATTTAAAGATTTGAGTCAGTAAATATTGTGTCTCTGTCTCTTTGCAGTTAGTTCCACATCCCCTCTCCCTGTTTCCTGTTGTGGTGTTAATCTTGGTGGCTTTGGAATTGCACGCCCCTGCTGTAAATCTGTTTTTGCACACTCTTCCTGGACCCATCTCATTTGCTCACTCAACTGAGTAGAGTGAGATCATATTTTGATTTCAGATACTCCTATCAGTCCCATCTCCTCCTATCAGTCCCATCTCCTCTGCGGTGTACAGAGAGAGCACTTGGGAAGGACATTAACCTATAGTATCTTAATCTGCTCTGTTTCCTCCCTCTCCAAAAAAAAAAAAAAAAAGTGCACTTCATCTGCTTTACTGTATTTGTGTTTCTTCCTACTTTATTAACTTATTTTGCTTTTGCCTCTTCTTAAAACTACTCAATTGAATTTATTCTGCTGCCTTTATTACTGCTTGTTAGTAGCTTGATTAAATTCTAACTGTTATTCTAAGGCCTTTGGTTTAAGCACTTGGGCTTCAAACCAGTTGTTTTACATTAAGAAGGTTTGTGGTCTGCACTGTTGTGGCAGGATAGGTAGCTTACATCCTTCTAAGTTGGGAACTGCTGATTGAAGGCTCAGTGTCTGTTATTCTAAATGTGTATTAGTTCTGGGTTAAGTACTTGGGCTTCAGGCCAGTTATTTTACACTACGAAGGTTTGTGGTCTGCACTCTTGTGGGAGAAGAGGCTAGATTCTGCTCTTCTGAGCTGGGAATTTCTGGTTAAAGGCTTATTGTGCATGCTTACTTGAACTGTTTCTTTCTGAAATCGGTACGCCTTGTTTGCTGTAGCATAGACTAGATTCAGGCCAGCTGGATCTATCTTTGTTTGTATAACTTGTGCACTGATCCTGGCTGTCTTTTTTGAAGAAGGTTTCTCTGTAACCTAGTGGCAAGACTGTGCAGTTAAAACGTGTCCAATTGAAGACTGCTGGAACAGGGCTCAATTATGAGCTTTTTAACTGGTTAATTGGGTAAAGTGTTGCTTTGATTGTATCTGCGCTATTTTCTGAAAAAAAAATATATATATATACTTGTTTCCAGCCTTTCTGAACTAGTATAGTCCAGTTTTCAGGTTATTGCTGAATCCAGGGCTGTGTTACAAGTTTCTGTGTTGCCCATACCTTACTTGGATAGAAGGAAGTTTCTCTGTTCACCTGTGAGAGAGGGGAGCTTTGAGCAGCCTATCTGTCCCTGGAGGAGTGGTTTCAGCCCAGAAGTTAGTAGTTTATCAGCCATTTGGGCTAATTTCCATCTCTTTCACTTCCCTGCTATAAAAAACGCATTTGTGCAGTTTTGTGCACTGGGCAGCGCCATTTAGCTCCACAAAGTCTACTCATCAATTTTTCCCTTGGAACTAGACAAACCTTCAACTTTAGCACTCAAATCATTCATTTCACAGTTAAGCACTTGCTTAAAACTCATGGCAAGCACTAATTAACCCTAGCACTAGACCCGCCCCCTATACTGTCCAGAAGGACAAGGCTCTCTATTCGTCCCCACCAGCCAATCAGAAAAATGGCTTACTCTACCTTTTCAGGCATTTCCAAAGGACAGTTTCCGGTGTACTCTCCAGTCCAACTGGTAAATCTGGGCATTTTGAGGCAATGTTACAATTGCCTCATTCACACAGACAACCCTCTCCTCCTACCAACAAACACTAATATATGCAAGAGATGCAATTATACAGCCAAACTGGAGGCAAAGCTCTCTCAACCCAAGACTGGAACTGACAGTCAAGAGGAGAAGGGTAATACTTGCAACACGCCACCTGTCTCACATAGGCCTAATAAACCAACACTGGCAAATAACACACATGAATACATGAAAACATACTTGGAGGCTCTAAATAAAAATCTGCAAAAGTAACAGAGACCTCCACAGCAGACATCCAAGCAACCTCCGCACCCCATCACCAACCATGGAACACATACTTCACATAATCAGTGTGCCACACAATCACAGCCCTTAAGACAAAACACTAGTAATAGGTGACTCTATAGTCAGACACACTGATGTCCCACTAACTAGGCTGGACAAGGAGAAGGTTACAGTTAGCTGCCTTTTGGGTGCCAGGATCTGCCACATAACACAAGCACTCAGGTCACTCCAGAACAAGTACAAATACAACTTTGTCATTGTTCATGTTGGTGTGAATGACCTGAGACGTACCTCCTGGACTACATGAAAAGAGACATGGAAGAGCTCTCTGATCATGTAGCCCAGGCCATTATGACCCTGACCCTGAGTAGCATCCTGCCCTCACCAAGAATGATGCCACAGTATAAAGAAAAAATTATCAATTTCAACAACTGGCTAAGTTTCTGGCGTCATTCAAAGGGGGTCCAGTATCTGTCCACGTGGGATGACATGCTCGACAAGCCATGTTGCTTCGCAAGAGATGGCTTGCACTTAGTCACCCTTAAGCATTTGAGTACTGGCCAAGACTCTTGCCGCCCCCATAGTGCCTTTTTTAGGCAAGGCTCAAAAGACAAACCCACCACCATAAATAGCAGAAGTAACCAAAAACTGAGGGTAATGCTACTCAACACCAGAAGTCTAAACCTCAAAATGCACACACTCGAGGCACTCCTCAGTATGGAGAACATCGATATCTGTGCAGAAACCTGGTTTAAGGCTGCTGAGAGCACCTGAGCACTACTAGGCTATAACTCATACCATACCTTTCGGCCACAGAACCAGGACCGAAACACAAAAGGCTGGGGTGTATCCATATTCATCAAGGATACCCAGAACTCCAGGTTAGTGGCACAGCACAATGCATCAGAGATCATCCATGTGCAACTAACAAAGGGCAAAACTGCAATCCAAATTGTAGCTTGCTACAGATCACCTACCATGGCCCAGGACCCCCATTCCGCATTTCTGGAAACACTGGGAAATATGAAGGTCCTACCAAACACCCTAATACTGGGTGATTTCAATTACCCAAACATAAACTGGGAGAACTACTTAAGTGCTAACTCCCTTGCCCAACGCTTCCTAGAATTTATAAACTCAAATGCCCTGGATCAACTGGTCAACATCCCACCAGAGGGAGCAACATATTGGACCTGGTCATCACCAACATGGGCGACCGGTGTTCCACACCGAGGGTCAACCCCTCGCTGGTTAGATCAGACCATACACTAATCACTCTGGATATCCACATTCCGCCCCCACCCCCAATCAAGGAAACCACCATGAAAAACTTTTCAAAAGCAAACTTCACATTACTTAAGACTGAGGTGGAAAAGTTCACAGCCCCCATGCTAAAGGACTATGCTGTCCAAGCTGCTGAAACTTTTACAAAGACACTCTATGAGCATCTACAGGAATGCATGGATTGTGTTATCCCAAGTTAAACCAAGACTCACTCCTCCAAGAAAAGGAAACCAGTCTGGTGGACCCCTGCCATGAACAAGCTATACAACAGAAAGAGGAAACTAGTACAGAAATGAGTAAAATCCCAAGAAGGAAAGACATTCCTGATCAGTATCAGCAAGAAACTACGATCCCTCATTAAATCATCCAAGGCTAGTTTCGAAAGAAAAATTGCCAAAGACTCCAAAGATAACCACAAAGCATTCTTTAGCTATGTCAAGAACCAAAGTGGAAACTCTCAGATCTGCTCTGAGTTAGTGCAGAATGGACAAAATACACTGAACCGACTGATATTGCCAACATTCTGGCAGACAGGTTTAGTGCAAACTTCACCCCCCCCTCTCACCCCCTAAAGGGCCCATAACCATACCAGAAGAATGAAGGGCCCCATCAGTCACCGACACACAGATTAAAACAGCCCTATCCAAAGCCAAAAACATAGCTTCAATGGGACTAGACGGTGTTCCAGGCTATGTTTTACAAGAGCTTCAAAATGAACTAACCCCTCACCTAAACACACTGTTCAAACTCAGCCTCTCTACAGGGTACGTACCCACAGAGTGGCGCACAGCAACAGTTATCCCACTCCAAAAAGGTAGAGCCACAACGGACCCCAGGAACTATGGTCATATAAGCCTGACTAGCCTGGTCTCCAAGGCTATGGAACGCATCATCATGGAACTCATTAACAGAGACATTGGGTACCTCCAAACCTTGGACCCTACCCAGTTTGGCTTTGTTACGGGCAGATCATGCCTCCTAAACCTGGTGGACCTCTTTGAGATGGTTACCAAGGCATTAAATGAGGGAAAGGAGGTCCACACAGCCTACCTAGACCTCACAAAGGATTTCATCACCATTCCCCATTCTAGTATTATAGACAAGCTCATCAGCTTGAACATAAACCCCTACGTCATGAGATGGGTTGCCAACTGGCTCATGGATAGAACCCACATGGTGAGAGTTGCAGGCTCTACACCCGACTCTAAACCAGTTATAAGTGGCGTCCCCCAGGGCTCAGTCCTAGGACCCCTCCTGTTCAGTATATACTTCTCAGAGGTACAGGCAAGCATAGGAGGACTATGCCTGACCAAGTTCACAGATGACTGCAAACTAGGAGTCATAATTGATTCTCTGGCTAATATAGACACCCTCCAGATGGGTCTCACTGAGGTGGATACCTGGTGTCAAAATCATGGCCTCAAGCTAAATGCCAAAAAGTGCATAGTCATCCCCTTTGGAAAAAACAAAGTACCCGCGAACTACCACATAGGTGGTAGTCCCCTAAATACAGAAAATGTAATAAGGGATCTGTGAACCCAAGTATATAGTAATCTCTCCTTTGATAATCACATTGCCAAGGTGGTTAGAAAATCCTTCTTTGTGGCCCACCTAATCACAAAAGGGTTCACATCCAGAACAAAAGAGGTTATTGTGCCTCTCTACTCATCACTCATTAGATCCATCATAGAATACAATGCCCAATTTGGGATGTACCTTACAAAACACTGCAACAGCTGAAAAGACCACAAAAGTACCTCACCAAGAGGATTACTGGCCTCAAATAGATGCCCTATGCAGTCCGACTCAAGAAACTCCAGCTGTACTTGGTTGCATACCTCTTACTCAGAGGTGATCTCTGCCTGACATACAAGGCCATGTAACAGACCAAATCCTATGAACGGGGGAATGCACGGTCCAAACCAAGTAGAAAGCACCAAATAGACCAGCAAGGCAGCAAGGAGTTCCAATATATTTATTTCAGTACTTAAACAGACTAGTTTCGGCAGAAAGCCTTCTTCAGTGTAAGACAGTACAGTCAAGTTCCTTTTTCTCATCAGTTTAAATACATAGCATGAGCCAATGAAAAATTGAGCTCATGAATATTAATGAAAGTGAAAACAAATTTTAACTTAGTAGTTTTGACAATCAAATATACAGTGGGTAACACTTATAAAGCAGTCAATCCTGGACAGAGAACATGACAACCATGAATAGATGTATACAAATAATCTGACATATTGATAATGCAATAAAATATAACTATAGCCATATATTTTTATATTTTTGAACCACAAGCACTAGATATTGAACAAGAATTAGTCAATAACACTAGTGGTAATACAATGTATCGAATACTTATGTTAAATTGGCTTAAATAACCCAGGCCACCTATGTCAAAATAGGTGCTATTGAGCAGGCTGGGTGATCGACATGTCCTGAGTATAGAACTATCACCAACAACAGTGAAACTGAAACATATAAAAAGTAAAAATAAAAGATAAAAAAACACAAGAAAACAAAACATCCGAAGCTGAAAATGAGGGGATGAATTCGGGTAATATCATGTGACTGTATGAGTATGTGAAAGAAAACATGTGTAGTTGCTAGTCAAAAACCAGCATATATTGAATAAATACTGTTCCTACAAATATTGGGATTGTCCACCTAGTCGCTAACTATATTATATACATAAACAACGCCCATACCATGGTTAGTACTACAAATGAGCCCATATGGCTCAGTGTCCTGAACACAGATCCATCCATACCGAACAAAGGTATATTTGTGTTATTTTCTCAAATGTATAAAACCAGATTGTTTCTTGAGATCAATGTGACTAAGAGCTTAATATCAAATTGGTCAACATTGTTATTGGAAGATAACCATATTCTCCTATAAATGATCATTTAGACCCGGATGAAATAAACCCCCCAATGTAGTAATCCAATATTTCTCTTTTCGATCCAATAACCCATGCCAACCTTGCTTATTTGTTCTGTCTCCAGAAATACGATCAATAACAATGAAGCTAAATTTGGCCTGAGGGTGTTTGCACGTATGTTGATATAGGGCACTGGTCTCCTTATGGTTTTAATATCACTCCGATGTTCATTCATCCTGGATCTGAGAGCTCTAGAGGTTTGGCCTACATAGAATGCCCCACAGTGACAAGAGGCAAGGTACACCACCCAATCGCTGCTGCAATTACCAAAGATCTTAATATCAAATATTCTACTGGTATTACGACTGGAGAACTCCTTGGATTTAAGCATATGTGGGCAGGAACCACAATGACCACAGGGAAATGAACCAAACAGTTCATCACCATGAAGTGTCAGTTGTTTATAAATAGTACCCCCACTTGCCATGTGTTTGAAATGTGACAAGTAGGAGCCTAGGGTTTTACCCCGTTTATATGAAAAAAGACATCGTGGTCCCAAAATACTTCGCAGCTTGTCATTGGTCAGTAGAATATTCCAATGTTTATTGATAATGTTCCTGATCATATTGATATTTCTGCCATAAGTTGTAATAAATCTGACACGTACCATGAGAAGATTGATTTTTGTTCTTGTTCTGGTATTGTAATAAATCTTCCCTCTCTAGAGTATTAGCTCTACTCTGGGCAGACACAATATCAAATCTATCATAACCCCTATTGGAAAACCTCTGACTAAGATCCCTGCTGGCTAATTGATATTCCTCTATGTTAGAACTGAGACGTTTAATACGTATAAATTGAGATATCGGAATACTCCTGATGGTGTGACGGGGGTGTAAACTTGATGCATGTAACAAGGTGTTATATTGCGGGTACTTGCGGAAAACTTTGGTGGACAAGGTATGATCTGGGTTCCTGTAAACAGTGACGTCCAAAAAGTTGATGGAATTTCTGTCATACGTCACCGAGAATTCCAGTCCCCAAACATTGTCATTGAGATATTCAACAAATTCCTGCAAGTAACCCACATCCGCCCGCCACACCAACCAGCAGTCATCCAGGTAACGTCTCCAAATGTCCATTTCCACCTGAAAGATGTTATGTGATATATCATATATCATGTATTCTTCGACATAGGCCATGAAGAGGTCAGCATATATTGGAGCGAATGATGCTCCCATAGCTGTTCCTTGTAGCTGCCAATAACATTGGCCTTGGAAATACAGAACATTCTTGTTTAGAACATGTTCAGACAGGCATATCAAAAGGGTATTAAACCCAGGTGCATATAAATTAGCCCTTTCCAACCAATATTGGATAGATTGCAAACCTGCCCAGTGTGGTATGCTTGTATATAGTGATTTTACATCCAATGTGCATAAATACCATTCGGGTTCCAATTGGGTATCCCTGACTAACTGCAAAAATTGTGTGGTGTCCTGCAACCTAGATCTTATATGCCCTAATAGAGGTTTAAGATATTTAGTAAGAAAGGCCGATAAGGGTTCCGTCAGTGAGCCTATTCCAGAGACTATTGGTCTACCAGGTGGTTTGGTTAGAGACTTATGAATTTTGGGTAAAAGATACAATATCTGTTTAGACGGTTCAGAAACCATAAGTGAGTCCAAACATTTTTTATTAATAATACCCTCCTCATAGGCTGACCGCAAAAAGGAGTCAATCTCATCCTTAAACATGAGTGTTGGGTCTATGGACATGTGCATGTAACACTTGGCATCAGACAGTTGGGTTAAACCTTCCTGGACATAATCCGCAGTATTCCAAACCACAACTGCACCTCCCTTATCAGCAGGGACAATAACTATATCTTTATTGTTACATAAATTGTCCAAAGCTATCCTATCATCCGGAGTTAAGTTGCTAGCTAACATGACATGTCCCATATTCTCAAAGTGAATATCCCTCAAAATAGTATCCATAAAAATGGAAACGTGTTTGTTCATAGGAGGTTGGAATGAAGACTTGCCAAAGCGAAAGTCCTCAGATGGTTCTAACTTATTATCATCAAAAAACAATCTTAAATTTAGAGTCCGGCAGAAAGCTTGTAGATCTTGTACTATGTGATATTCCTGACTGAAAAAAGAGGGAATATAGTTAAGACCCTTGTTCAAAAGAGCAACCTGTTCATTTGTTAGTATAGCTTTAGATAGATTCAACACATTCTGAGTGGACTCAGGCATAACTCCTATTTCAGGAAGTTGTCCAAAAGTCCTTGGAAGGAGACCTGAGTAATTGGTCTTTCTGTGCTTTCTGCCCCCCCCGGTGTCCCTTGCCCCCTCTAAAGGGGAAATTTTATTTGTTTTCTTCCTGTTTGGTGAGACCCTCTCCCCTGACCCCTCACCATCCGTGAGAGAGGATTCTTCACCAGACGTGCTAAATGAGCTGTCCCCCTTCTTCTTAAGAATTGAGCGAGGTCTCTTTTTGGTACGACTGGGTCCTGTCCTAACTTGATTTGTATCAACAAATCTAACTGATCTGCTGAAATCAAACGGTTTGCCCCGTTGGTAATCTGAAAAGTCTCGATGAAACTTCTTAATTTTCCGTTCCTTCAAAGTTTTCTCATGCTCCGTCAACTCTAGGGACAGTTTTTTAATATTATCCTGATATTTCAAAGAGGATTCAAACTTTTGAACCTCAGAGCATATATTTTTGATTTCAAGTATATTGGAATCTACTGTCCTTTCATAATATTGTAACAAAATGTTCACAAATGTCATGGATCCCGTCTGAAGGGCCTCCTGCCAATCTTGGTTTAGTTTGTCATCTGGTCTCCTCACTAGAGGTTGAGTACGTATTCGTAGTCCCCTGGGAGCCATGTTTTGTGCCGAATATGCTTTGAATAGCTTAAGGTGCCAAATGTTTGATCTAAGGGTTTTGAATGCTTTGGTGATTGAATGAAAAAACATGTCACAGTCTACCAAAGATGTCTGAGCCGAATTGACCGGATCATTGCTTGGCAAATTCTCAATACCAAATACCCCTATGTCTTGCCGATCAGCACATAATCCAGACAGAATATTATTCAGATCCATGTTGTGAATGGTATATTGTGTGTGCTACTACTAATAATTGGTGGAGCACAAGAAAACACCAAAATAGACAATATTTCAACAAATTTGGTAGGACAACGAAGGACCCAGTGGCACCAAAATTCGGAGGTAATTATAAACCAATCCAAGATTTAGGAGTCACTAGGGGAGGCAGAAAGCATTGATGAACGGAAAAACCAATCCAAGGACTAATGAATCACTAAGGGAGGCAAAACATATTGATTTACACAGAAAAAATAGGTTAGAGTATTCACTATGGGGCTGTTAACTTGTATTCTTTATTCAAGCATCTAGACCTAACAATGGTTAAATGTTAGACAATCCAATGAATAAGTCACGGTTCTTATTAATCCCTATTGGGTACCCCACTAAACCAGGCCAACAATTTAAATAATGGCTACTATTAGTCGTTAAATTCAAATGTTAAGACACACCAATGAAAATATATTAATCAATAAGCCAATAGTCAAAACCTTGGATCCACTGGGGGGACCATAAAGCTCAATTCACCATGAGAGGGTTTCCTGTGTATATAATGTACAACTGTTTGATTGTAACAAAAACTAGCAAATCAAGACCACTCTGAAGGCCAAATTGGAATTGTCTAATCAGGTAATATTCTTATAATCAAACAATGCCCCACTCACAGCTGGATAAATCCTCTAATCACTATACAAAATATCATTGATTGTATTATCAACCATATAAAATATTCATCAGATTAATGCACAAAAAACAATTGATAAGAATGGTCCAAGTTTTAATTATGAACGGGGGACCGAGCAGTGGCCCGTTTCAAAGCAGGCAGATAACTAGTAAGCTGCAACAAATTGTAAATATAGTTACTGTGAATGCTAAAACATGTTAGTACAACAACAAAGGCAATGTTTCCGTCTGTTTATATTCCACACTTTTCTGGAACTTAGATCCCAGGCACTCAGAATATAACATAGTATAATCAAATCTCAACAGTTGTTGTCCCTCTTGGACTCATACACCAGTGTATTTATATTTATAACTCAACACAATTATGCATGCAGCCTGTCTTAAAAGTTAAACTATCTGAATGTGTGTCCCATATTAAATATCAGATATATATAGTATAATAGAGTCCAAACTCCCATTATACTGAAATATATTATAAAAATATAATAACAAGTATAGTCACAACTATTCAAGTATGTTGTGTTCACAATAATCAATACCTGTAACCGCCTGGTATAATAGGGAGGGATATCATGCTAAGTCGTGTAACTGTTTTAAATATAACAATATATTGGGATCTAAAACATTATATATGTTATACCCAGCATAACTCAGTTCACCTAATACCCCAACACAAGTCAGCCAACGCTTCCAAAAGCCAAAAGGCTAAGAATTTCCATGAATAATCAGTATATTTAATTTAATAGTTCAGTTTCCAAACTGTTTAAGCACTCGCAGAGGTGAACCAAGTATAACCTAAACGCTGACTGTAATTGGACCTGACACATGTAGTAGTATCATGCACCATAGACTAGTATGGACAGTCCTATAACCTATACGAAATATTCGTTGAGCAAAATGATTATCACATTTATAAGCCAAGAGGGTGTGCAAACATGTATTATCCAAAACCAATGGTTGTTTGTATATAAAATTTGCCGAGGCTGATATCAAACCACAGCTTCAGTTCTAGTATCTACTTAATTCCAAACACTCTATATATATTTTTGTACAAACTGATGATTTCAAGTTGCACAAAGAAAACTACAGTGATTCCGATAGTTACCCATTACTTATTGAAACTGACAAAAATATTCTGCGCTTGGTGTTAATGTCCCGCTATTCAGTAGTTAGTAGAGTCCCAAGTCTTGGTCCCAAAACGACCATAAATAGTTGTCGTCCTTTGGCCGTTTTAAATGTAAATACATGTAAATGTATAAAAGCACTAAATTCCGTAGTACGTTCACACAAACCCAACAATATTCTTGGGCCTAGTTAATTTGTTGCGACCTCACTCACACTAGATCGTAACGGGTGTAGTACTAACACCTTTAGGAAGACATAGGCCCAAATTGAGAATAAATGTGTGACAAACCAAATATTATTCTAATAAACGTTTGGTAAATCCCTAAGCTTCAAAACATACAAATATACACAACTGCCGAAACATTTAATTGTTTCAGGACCAAGTATCAAATGAACAATCCAAATACTACCAGGAACCATAAGTACGCAAGTGGCAGTATTCCCAGTGAAAAAGATAAACACAAAATGTCCAAGTCACATATGGCCCTGGTGGTTGTACGGACCCCAAAGTTTCATAGTAGACGAAAACACCTCCAAAAACGTTGCTGTTGCTGGAACGAGAGAACGAGAGAATTCAATGTGTCCCGACCATCAGTCGAAACCCCATTAATACCCAGAACAGTCTTAAACATGAAAACAAATATTTTAATGTAGTAACACGAAACTGAAGATGTCCCAAAACGCCAATAATTAAAGTTGTATTCCTCACCCAAGACAGACGGACATCTCAAAGTACATCAAAGTAAGTGGAAGTCCAGACCTCAACCGTCGATGTAGCCATAACAAATACAGATATGCCCCACGACAGCACTAAGCCCAGCAACTGCAATGATGAGGTTCCAAAGATTTCACTCACTTGCAGTTTGACCGCCGAGATGAGGCCAAACCAATATGGCGCTCCCCAATAGGCGACAGCTGATCCTGGCTCCTTCAGTCAAAATGTTAGATGTAAAAATATACCCACGTCAAGGAACAAGAATGAGTGTCCAAATACCAACCCACTGTTAGAAAACAAACATGTGGGCATCAAAAAGTCACCATAAAGAATCAGCCTGAAACAGGCTGAAAACGACTCCACTGCTCGGTCCCCCAGCACAGAGTGAACACAGAACAGACCAAATCCTATGCACGGGGGAATGCACGGTCCAAACCAAGTAGAAAGCACCAAATAGACCAGCAAGGCAGCAAGGAGTTCCAATATATTTATTTCAGTACTTAAACAGACTAGTTTCGGCAGAAAGCCTTCTTCAGTGTAAGACAGTACAGTCAAGTTCCTTTTTCTCATCAGTTCTCATACAAGGCCATGTCCAATCCAGAATTGATGGACATGCTCCACCTAAAAAAAAAACAAATCCCGGAGATCCTCACGCTCTAGAGATATAAACCTCACCACAACGATAAATAGAACATGCTGAAGGGATAGATTCCTATCCCAGAGACTTCCCATGCTTTGGAAAAGTATTCCAATATACATCAGGCAGAGCCCCTCACCAACACTCTTCAAAAGAAACCTTGACGGGTGGATGGGAAACAGAAAATTTACACCGGGGATCACTGCTGAACAGTGGCACAGGGAATAAATGGCTCTGCTGGACAGAGGCACAGGGAACTAATCTAAGGGGGTGGCGAAAGCCAACACATTCTGGCTAGGTTTATAAATGCCCTTAGGCAGATAGCCTAGTATTACCTATGAACCTATGATAGAGTCATAACGGTACTTGTTGTTGAGAGACTTGAGTATATGTGTGATCTGATGGATCCTGCTACCTGATAGACAGCTGACAATAACCTTCTCCTTGTCTAGCCTGGTGAGTGGGACATCTGTGTGTCTCACAATGGAGTCACCTATGACTAAAAAATTTGGTTGAGATGTGCTTTGCCTTAGGGGCTTATTTGGTGAGACAGTGGTGCTTGTGTTTTTATGTGTATTGAGTGCTGTAGGTGCTGTATTAGGTTTAGTGGGGGTTCTCTAAATGGTATGAGACTATTGTAGATTCTGTGTTTTTTGGACTGTTTAAAAGGTGCTCTCTGAGTTCTCTCTCAGCTAAGTGAAAATTTATCTACAGTTGTTTTTGCATCTATAACCAGCAATGGTTACCCCCACTGAGCAGTAGTGTGTGATGGTGCATGAATGTGTGCTATGCATAAACAGAAGAATACAACAAAGCAGTGGCTGGTCACCTAACACTATGTAGCTGTGTTAAAACAAGTGCATACCCCTGCAAATGTGGGGCTTATGTAGAAACAGTGAGCAAACTGTATTAAACAATTTAATCTATAAAATAGCTCAAAACTGTGCCCTGAGCCAGCACCCTACAATCAAGATGAGTCTTAACTGCACTCTCCTTCCACAAGGGTGCAGGGGGGCCCTCTTCTACAAAAGATAGCCCGGTTTAGTGCTCAGTTTAACAAACAGAACCAGATTCAGCAGGCCTGAATCTAGTCTGTGCTACAGCAGACAAAAAGTGCAACAAATCAGCAAGAACAGTTTTTAAAAAATCAGCAGTATAGCAAAAATACAGTTTAAAAGTGCAAAATAGAACATAAAATTGTATTTATGGTTAGCATAATGCAACAGATTCCTTGGATTGGATAGATGAATACAACAGAGCAGTGGCCGGTCACCTAACTCTGTGGAGCTGTGTTAAAACAGTGAGCAAATTGAATTAAATAATTTAACAAATAAAACAGCTCAAACAAGATAGTCTGGTTTACTTTTCAGTTTAACAAACAGAACCAGATTCAGCAGGTCAGAATCTAGTCTATGCTGGTGTAGAAGGAAGAACTAGATGCTGCAATATTTACCTTCTCTTCTAATGTGTTTTTTAATGTATAATGTGCCCTCAGAAGGAATAACTTGCAAGGGCGGAGACAGCAACCTATTACATAAAAGGTTAAGAGAACCATTGCACACTGGGAAAAGAGTTTTTCCATTTTCACAACACAATGAAATCATTATGCAATTTGCTGACTATACTATGCCTGCTAATTACTTACCAAAGAAAGTAAATGTAGATTAACAGGATACAGCAATCAGTAACATTAGTTTAATGATATGGTGTGTTGCTTAAAGAACAACTGCTCCAGTACATCTTTTTTTATCACAAAGTGATTTTTATTCCATTTAATCAACACCAAAGCTGTTGCAAATAATAAAAAATGTGATTTAAGTATAACCTCTTGTTCTCTGTCTATACCTGAATGTAAGAGTCTAACACCATCTGTCTGCCAGCTTCATCTTGTGATATTTGCTTCTAGTATCTCTTGCGACATATATCTCACTGAACAATAAAACTAAAGACTGCTTTCAAACTGAAATAGTGTCAGAAAGCAAATAATGTATAGCAATGCTACTAAACGTTCAAGTATGACTTTGCATTCACAGATTATTATCAAAGGTATAAGTGATATTCCATTAGCACCACTTAAAGGAGATTCAAAAAAGGCAAGCAATTCAGAAGCTTCCTATAGAACATTTAAACTCTATGAAAAAGTCTGTGCAGTTTTCTGCTTATAAAATGTGGAAGCACATTATGCAAAATCATATTTTGACATTCTCCATAAATATATGGAGAAAACATAAATACGGATAGTAGTTATTGAGGAAAGACAGCAGTGAACTGGATGTGTTATAAAATGGGGGCACACGATATACTGTGAAAAGGAGATGGGCTGGCTGTAAAGAAAAAATTGCATTGGTATGCGAGTCCCCATAAAACCAGTTTTGGTTATAACAAATCCCAAAAATAATATGAAATACTTAAAGTGATGGCATGAGTACTGCATAGAATAACACAATATGATGAAAAATTGTTTTCATTTTCTGGACAGAGTTGTCTTTCAAAGGTAAAACACATGACCAGGCACCGACAAATGAGAGGAGCAATGAAGTAAAATTAATTCCTAACATGATGAAGGAATTAGCATTTTGTATTACAATGTAGAAGGCGAGATATTCTACTACCAATCATTTCTCAGGAGATATCGCAATGAGTTTGCACTATTGTGTCTGCTTATCATTGTTATTTCTGAAAAAATATATACTCTCAAAATTGTGTATCTGAACTAGATCTCAGAACATAAAAGAAATGAAGGAAATCAATAAATCAATGAAAGTTATTTTCTGCTGCACATAAACATGCTCACAAACACACACACCCCACAAAATTAATCTCAGAAATGTAACACTGTGGTAAGAAGCATGAAATTGTCCAAAGTTCAGTTTTTATTACAGCCACAGTTAAGTGGCATACAAACAAATTCAGAATAACTGCCTTAACTGAGACACTGTAGATAACTGCAACCCTTCCACTACTTTTAATTATCACTGGCAGTTAAAATATAAGATATTTGTAAGGAGCTATTGACACAAGGTGATGCCAGTTCTGCATATCCCAGCAGGAACTGAATGCATGTTGTTTGTTAATCTTGCTTAACATTTAATGGTGCTCTTAGCAGTGTACGCTCAATCTTTTAGTCTTTCATTTAATATAAAGATAATTGTGATACAGTCATATACATATATGATGCATTTTACTAAAGCAATTTGTTTATATTTTTTTGCACAGCTAGATATTTTGGTTTAGTAGGGTAACCATAGTTACCAAATTGCAGTGTGATCAAAAGCATTACTTGACCTCCACCCTGACAGTAGGAAGTGTTACGTGGGAGAGATTAACATAGTCTGATCTGAGGCAATTCTTAATGCACTCTCATGACTGCATAGTGACTGCACAAGTCAAGTTTAATAAGATTACTATGTCTTTCTGCTCTAAAAAGCAAGATGGTTAGCAATGATGCAAATGCTGAATTGTCTTTAGTTCTGAAGAACACTTATTCCAAATGCATTTCTTTACTTATTCATGGACATATATGACTGGGAGAGGCATGCCATAGTCTGTTTTATCACATGAATTAAGAGCAGAAAAGTAATATAAATGGATTAAGTAACACATGTTTAGATGCTGGAGTATGTTTAGTGAATTATCCAGATTTTCAGCTGTTTTTCATCTCAAAGAATATTTGCACTGTGAATTAACTGTCTGGTAAACATGCAAAGTAGCTAAAGGCATTTTTAATTTCTAATTCAGCTCTTGTTATTATTTATTAATTTATTTTTTTATTTATTTTATTTTACATTTGTTGACAGGGATAGTCCAACTGGATACATGTCCATTTTCAGCAGAGGCCCGGGGAGAAAAGCTCCAAGATAATAATACACATTGAACATTTAGTAAATGCTAGTTTCAAGCAGCTTACAGTCATAAGGAATACCAGCATTTAGCACATATAGTACTTATTATAAAACACTGTACAAAACATAACATTAGTTTCAAAGTTAAACATACATAACATTGCATTCAGGTTAAGACACACTGAGCAGCAGTTATACAATTGACCCTTCTTGAAATGGAGTGGTAGAAAAAATGTCAGAAGTAGTTGAAGGTAAGGCAACTAAGAAATAAAGAGGTCACTACTTGGGGTTAGTGCAAGGACATAACCAGTGAGTTTTGAAGTATTTCTTAAGTTTGTTTTTGAATTGAGTTAGTGAGGGTTCTAGGGTCAAGTCAGCTGGGAGTCTGTTCCATATTTTTCCAACAGAGTTGGCAAACAGAGAGTTCCCAGCTGAGTAGTTGGATTTGTATGTTTGAACTAGGAGTCTAGTGGATGATCACAGTGGCCAGGTGCTGGTGTAGGGGCTGATAATATTTTTTAGTGCAGGTGTATTTTCTGGTTGGTAAAGGACTTTATGTGCCACTATTAGCTGGTTGAACTGCAGTAGGCTTGGCAGTTCAAGCCATCCTAGACGATTTAGGTTGTGACAGTGGTGTGTCCGGTAGGCTGTGCCAGTACCAAATCTGGCAATGTGGTTATAGCAGGATGATAGTTTATTAAGATCTGTTTTGTTTAAGTTGGAGAATAGATGTGTGGCATAGAGAAGAGTTGATAGCAGATGGGAATGGGCAATTGCAGTTCTAGCAAGTGTGGTAAGCAAAGGTTTGATTCTGTAGAGACAGCCAAGTTTTTTATTAACGGTTTTGATAGTTTGATTGATATGCGCATCAAACTTCAGCTTGTTATCAACTATGACACCCAGTAGTTTAGTTTGGGCTTCTGGGGTGATGATAGTGCCATTGTGAGCAGTTATGTTGAAGGCTGGCAGGGGGGTCCTGCATGTGGGGGAGAAGAGGAGCAACTTAGTTTTGTAGGGGTTTAGGATTAGATGTTGATTGAAGAGCCATTTTTCCACTGCATTGAAGGTAATTTGGGTTAATGTGAATAAAGTAGCTGGTGAGGTGTCAGAACAAATCAAGGTGTAGTCATCCGCATACTGAATGCAGGTAGCATCTGGGATGACTGAATGAAGGTCGTTGATAAAGATGGAGAAAAGAAGGGGTCCTAGTATCAAGCCCTGGGGGACTCCTAATGTGATGGGAAGGCAAGATGATAGCTTGTCCTGCCATAGGACTGCCTGTCGCCTGCCCTGCAGGTAGGATTGAAACCACTGGAGTGCATGATTGTTTAAGGAGAAGGCCTTCAAGGTATTTATAAGAATTTTGTGGTCAACCATGTCAAAAGCCTTGGATAGATCTAGAAAGAGTGCTGAGGATAGTTTGTTATTATTGCTGTTGTGGTTAATGATGTTAGATAAAGAGAGGAGGGCAGAAGTAGTACTGTGGTGTGGCTTAAAGCCATGCTGAAAGTTGGACAACAGCTTGTTCTGTGTGAGGTAGTGCATGAGCTGTATGTGTACACACTTCTCCATAATTTAGCTAGAGGTGACAGAATAGCTATGGGTCTAAAGTTTGACAGTTCAGTGGAGCTACCTCCTTTATGGAGAGGTATGACATGGAAGATTTTCCATATAGTGGGTACAGTAGCTTAAGATATAGCTCTGTTGATCAAGATAGAATGGGGTAGCCTATGGTGTCAGCAACCTTTTGCAGATAGTCTGCTGGGAGGAGGTCAGCAGCCAGGGTGGTGGGTCTTAGTTTCTTAAGTAGGGCATGAATAAGTTGAGTAGAAACAGGTTGGAAGGTAAAGTATGTTTGGGTACTCGGTGTGGCTACATTAAAATTAGAGCCATTGGGAGAGAGTTGGTTGGCTAGAGACTGAATAGTCTCTGTGAAGAAGCTGTTGAAGTTATTAGCAAGGTCTACTACTGGGGATTTTTGTTGGGAAGCTGAGGGGGGTGGAGTGGTGGTTTGGCCTGGGTGGAGTAATTTGTTTATTCCTGCGCAGAACTTTTGAGGCTTGTTTTGGTGTTTTTGCAGCAGATGGTAGTAGTGCTTCTTTTTGTCTAAGGTTATGGATTTTTTGGTGTCATTCCTTAGCTGTCTGAATCTTAGTTGAACAAGTGGGGCTTTTGTTTTTCGGTAGGTGGCCCATGCTTTGTTTCTGAGTTAAATTTTGGTTTTGGTATCTTTAGAAAGCCATGGTGCAATATTAACTTTGGTTCTAATAGAGCGGCTGGGAGCATGGGAGTTAAGAATAGCAAGGAATTTGGTGTTAAAGTATGCTACTGCTTCATCTAGTGGTAGACTTTTTAGTACTAACCAGTTGCATGCCTTAAGTTCATTTTGAAACTTGGTGAGAATAGAATTCTTGATGTTTCTTAATGTTCTATAGGTGGGTTGGTAGGAACAGTCGACTTTGAGCTTGCTTACACAGGTGAGACAGTGGTCACTTAGGTCATCAGGCAAAGTGCCTGATTTATAAGATTGAAGATGGGTATTGATGAGTATCCAGTCTATGGTACTTTCCTTGTTACTGGGTTTTCTTGTCCTGGTGGAGGAGGTTATGATTTGATTAAATCCATAGAGGTTTATGTGGGTTATGGGGGTTTCACAAGAGCAAGTGTTCCAGTCAATGTTGAAATCCCCAAGAACAATTGTTTCTTGGGAGTGGTTATTGGATAACCAATATAAGAAGTCTTCTAAGGTTTCTGTGTTCCTCCCTGGGGGAATGTAGACACAAACAATGTTTACATTTTTACTTTTGTTAATTTGTAGTTTTGAGATAAGAATTTCAGCATTATTGAACTGTGGTGGTTGTCGGGTGTCTATGCTGACAGATAGGGTAGACTTGTAAAGTATGGCTACCCCACCACCCCTTCTGGTGGTATGGTCCAGTCGAAACATACTATACCCTGGTGGCAGAATCTCATGGTCCCTGGTGGCAGGCTTCAGCCGCGTTTCTGTTATGCATAATATATCTGGGGAATGAACAGCTAAGAGGGCATGCAGGTGCTGAGTTTTGTTATTTATGCTCCTAATGTTTAGATGGCAGGCCAGCAGTGAGCTAGGAGGTCTAGTTGTTGGAGCTATGGTGGTAGGGGATATAGTAGGGGGATTAGGGCCAACAGGTGGGGATGGACCAGGGTTTGGGTGGATGTTGCCATCCTTTGTAAAGTTGTAGTGTATCCTGAGTATGAGTTTTAAGATTTTGAATAAAGTTTTGTAATAGTGTCTAGTTTTATGACTAATGTAACTAGGTCTAGTAAGATGGTAGTATTTAGGGGTTAAGGAAGTAAGCATGAGGGGAGTGAGTAAGGGTGCATTATTATCTGTTGTAAATGGGATGGATGTTTGGAATTTAGGGTAGTGGTAACCTGGGTGATTCTGATATTTGTCTGCGGTTAGGAGATATGGGATGAGTAAAAGGAGTAGAAGTAGAGTTAGTAAGACTATTTTGGGTGATAGCATACCTACTGAATGGTACTTGAAACTTAGGCAAAAGGAATAGTAGAGTTGGAGGACTGGTGGTATCAGGTTGAGAGTGGTGCTGTTGAGTGACAAGTTGTTACAGATTGGTTTAAAAAAAAAGTGGGGTGTGGTCTATTACCAATAAATGTAGCAGCACCAGGGGCGGGAGGAATTTGGGGGCAGGTAGGGGTGCAAAGCAAGCCTGAGCGAAGCGAGGGCAAGCAGAGCAGGGATGAACCAATGCCTGTACTAAGTTGTAGCAATTTAACCTGTATGTGGAAAGATAAGGCAGTGGTTAGAGGAATACTTTGATTGACTGACACCACACCAGAGGTAAGTTGAATGTAAGGGCCTAAAATCTGCACTCAGCACTGTAATGTTACTTGCACTCAGCACTTTAATTTTACCTATGTTTAGCAGGAAAGACAGACAAACAGTATACAATTCTGAGAATTATTACAAGGGTTACTTGTTCAAATGTCAGACAAGTAAGTAAAACTTTCAACAGGAATCTATGTCTGAGTGTTAGAAAGCTATAAATTATACCTGTAAAAATTAGGGTCAGAGAGACAAATATAAGAGTCAGTGTACTTTAGTTACAGGGGAAGGAGGCAAACACTCAAGTAGAAAAGAGTCCTATGGCTAACCAAAATGGTGATTTGCTTAATGACAACATACTGTAAGAGAATGCTTAAGAAATGTTTTTTGTGTGTGTAATCTACTCTGATTAATTGCTGGGAGAAACAATTTTTGTTGCATTTTCCAATTGCAACCCTGTAGACACCATTATTCAGGAGCTGCAGTTTGTTAGTGTAGGTAAAGGTGAAGTTCAGCTAGGAAAAGAGAAAAGCAGAGATTCTAGGGTAAGCATTAAGGCAGCAACAGGCAGTTATTTTATAATAGTACATTCAAAAAGTTTTTTTTTTTTTTGGGGGGGGGGGGGTACAAACACTTGTCAGATTTTAAAGATATACCAGTAAAACTAAATCAATTCACAACTGTACAACTGGAAAATTGTCAGTAAAAGCAATTCAGGTAAAGCTAGCACATGTTATTCAGGTCATAAAAGCACTTCTTCAATGTGTGTGTGTGCAATTTAAACATTAAAAACATATGCAGCAATTAATAGCTCTCATTATACACTTTCTCTAGGTACAGGTTCAGTTTAAACACAAATATTACCACAGAAATTCAGTAAAGTCACTAGCTACTTACAGAGCTTCTGAAACAAAAATAGAACAGTCTGTGCAGAATCAGAATTTAGCATCAGGTCATTCAGTTTCACACAAAAAACAATAAAACTCCATACTATGAAGGAACTTACACTGAGTCACACCAGGTCAGTCAAGGGGGGAAGAGAGAGGGAAATCCTAAGCACCTAGATTTGAAAATGATGCCTGTACTGAGTTGTAGCAGTTTAACCTGTATGAGGAAAGAGGGGGATGGAGGAAAAGAGAAGGCAGTAGGAGTGGTTAGAGGAATACATTGATTGAATGACACCACACCAGAGGTAAGTTGAATGTAAGAGCCTAAAATCTGCACTCAGCACTGTAATGTTACTTGCACTCAGCACTTTAATTTTACCTATGTTTAGCAGGAAAGAGAGACCAACAGTATACAATTTTGAGGATTATTACAAGGGTGAACTTATTCAAATGTCAGACAAGTAAGTAAAACTTTCAACAGGAATCTATGTCTGAGTGTTAGAAAGCTATAAATTATACCTGTAAAAATTAGGGTCAGAGAGACAAATATAAGAGTTAGTGTGCTTTAGTTACAGGGGAAGGAGGCAAACACTCAAGTAGAAAAGAGCCCTATGGCTAACCAAAATGGTGATTTGCTTAATTACAACATACTGTAAGAGAATGCTTAACAAATGCTTTTCGTGTGTGTAATCTACTCTGATTAATTGCTGGGAGAAACAATTTTTGTTGCGTTTTCCAATTGAAATCCTGTAGACACCGTTATTCAGGAGGTGCAGTTTGTTAGTGTAGGTAAATGTGAAGTTCAGTCTGATTAATTGCTGGGAGAAACAATTTTTGTTGCATTTTCCAATTGCAATCCTGTAGACACCGTTATTCGGGAGCTGCAGTGTTAGTGTAGGTAAATGTAAAGTTCAGTCTGATAAATTGCTGGGAGAAACAATTTTTGTTGCGTTTTCCAATTGCAATCCTGTAGACACCATTATTCAGGAGCTGCAGTTTGTTGGTGTAGGTAAATGTGAAGTTCAGATTGAGTCACACCAGGTCAGCCAAGGGGGGGGGGGGGTGGGATCCTAAGCACCTAGATTTGAAAATTACTATTATGTAATACAGGACAGAGAGAATGAAGGCACAGTTAACAGCATTACCATGTAATAGAAATAAGGTAGTTTTGAGCACCATGACAAAATTGCATGTTAGGTACTTTAGGAAGCCTAACAAATCGTTAGCCTGTTCTCAGCACATCAAAGAGAGTTAAAGTTTCTCTTCTGAGCATAGCCATTAAAAAGAAAAATATTTAAAAGAATTGAATGTTACTTATGACCTTTTAACCCATTCTCTCTTTCCAGGAAGAGACATATTAATATTATAAGGTGTTGAAAGACAGAGGTCTGGGGCATTGTTAATGTAGAAACAACCACAACAAGCAACCTGACAGCGCTTGTCAGACCCACAGGAAATGAGCCTTTATATAAGGGACTAGCATCTTGGTTATTATATCAGTCTGCACTATCTTGCACTCCCTTCTGGACTCTTACCATGTCATGGTGAAGGGACTTGTGTATCTCAGTAAAATTACAAGCTTTGCTATATAGGGACACCAAAGGTAGTGGGAATTCACTCTGCTACTTTTGTCAAGAAAATATATTGCTAAAGGCTACCAGAGATAGGTCAAAATGACGCCAGAAGATGAGACACTCAGATATGAATGTATCCAGGAAACATCTGGGGAAAAGTAGAGGACATGACAAGTAGCATATACATTATAGTGAGGCTGCATTGATGTCAGAAGGATACCCAACTGTTAAGGTGCTAAGAGAAGAAAGGAAAGCCTGATGCTGCACAAAACTATACACCACTGGAACTTGGAATGTAAGAACTATGAGCCAGGGCAAACCTAATGTAGATAAGGATGAGATGACAAGAATAAACTCTGACATATTGGGAAACAGTTAACTAAAGTTGGTGGGAGTGGGTCATTGTACATCAGGTAATCGCCATCACGCCTTCTAATCTGAACAAGTCAAGTCAAAGAAACTATTGCCATTCAGAACTACACAGCTGAATGAAATTACCAAGATTCGTTCTCAATGCAGGAAACAGCTGCACATATAGACAGAGAAAAATTAATAAAATGTCACAGTAGAAATTTAATAAGTAGCAATTAGTAAGTAAAGTAGAACAGCAGTGACCCACACCCATCTCAGAACAGGAGACAAGGAACAATATGAAGGTAATATTGTCAAAGTAAAACTGAAATAAAAGCAGTATATCTATGATTAGACTGAATTATTGCACAGATTGTATATTGCATTTTACAGTCCTTCAGTGTGGTAGGTGAGCTACCTTAGTTTTGCAATTAGTTATTGCACATCCATAAAATAAGCCACTTGATAGGCTAGTTATGTAACAGAAGTGGTTGAGTGTTTCAACAGACTCATGGTTTGTTTTTCCCAAGAGTTCAGCAGTCTAATGGAGAGCAGAACGAAACTGTTATTTAGCCTGGTGGTCATACAATGCAGGCTTCTGTGTCTCCTGCCTGAGGACAGGCGAGTGTACAGACCATTGGCAGGATGCATTGGATCGCTGAAAATCTTTTTGGCCCTGTTGATGCACTGGCATTTGTGTAGATCTTCCAGAGGTGTAACGGAGATGCCAATGATTCTTTCTGCCAACCTTACAACTCTCTTGAGAGCCTTCCGATCCTGATTGCTACAGCTCCCATACCAGACTGTAATGCTGTTGGTCAGGACACTTTCAATTGTGCCCTATAAAAGGTCTGAAGTATGGCACTTGGTAATTTTTCCTTCCTAAGTTTCTTTAGAAAATGCAAGCATTGCTGAACTTTTTTGACTGTGTTGGATACACGGACTGACCAGGATAAGTTCTCCGTGATATGAACACCCAAGAACTTTCTACTCTTGATCCTTTACACTGTCATCCCTTTCATCACTAGAGGTTTGTATGATACTTGAGATCTTCTGAAATCAACAATCAACTCCTTTGTCTTGCTGACATTCAGTGCTAGATTGTTGTTGTCATGCCAGATCAGTAGTTGATTGATTTCATTCCTGTAGGCCTCCTCCTCTCCATCTTAGACCAGGCCTATAACAATGATGTCATCTGTGAGTTGGATGATCCTATTTGTCTCCTGTCTGGCCATGCAGTCATGTGTCAGCATAGTGAAAATGAAAGGGCTTAAGACATACCCCTGAGATACTCCTGTGTTCAGGATACTTCTGGAACTGTTGTCTCCCACATGAACCTTTTGAGGCCTCTCAGTAAAGGATCTCAGAATCAAATTGCATGAATGAGAGTCTATGCCCAGTTGAAGTAACTTCGATATCAGATTCTGAGGGATGACAGTGTTGAAGGCAGAACTGAAATCACTGAATAGCAGTCTTGCATAGCAGTTTTTGTCTTCTAAATGGGTCAGTGTTCCAAAGAGAGCTAGTGAGATTGCACCCCCTGTACTGCAGTTTGTCCTGTATGCAAATTGCAGTGTGTCCAGTGTCACAGGTAAGATTGAGGCTGTATGATCTTTGACCAGCCACTCCAGGCACTTCATTACCTTCGAGGTTAAAGCAACTGGTTGGTGGTCATTCAGAGTTGTTGGCTGTGGGTTCTTGGGTAGAGGAATGATAGTCATCTCCTTGAAGTATTTCAGAACACTGGCTAGATGGAGTGAGGTGTTGAAGATGTCAGTGAATACTGGAGCCAGTTCCATTGCACATTCCCTTAGTGTCCTGCCCATGATGTTGTTAGGGACAGCTGCTTTCCTTGGGTTGACATGTTTTAGGGTTTTGGTGACATCAGCTGTATTAAAGCTCAGCACCGCTGCATCCTTGTTTTCAGGGATACTGAATGCTGTTGTTTTGTTGCTTGTTTTGTACAGGTGCTCAACAGCAGGAAGTTGACTGGTTTTATGAAGACATGCAACATGTTCTATAAATACACACACACACACACACACAAAATATTACATTTTATCATAGGTAAATGGAGTGTAAAAGTTGATAGTCATAGTACAGCTGCAATTAACAGTCAGTGTTTGCACTGAAGTAAAAAACAAAGTTGGACATAGACTAGTAAAATTCTGTAAAGATAGTTCACTGTTCATAGCAAACACTGACTTACAACAGCCTAAGAGATGGCTGTGCACATGGACATAACTAGATGTTCAATACCAAAATAGGACTGAATTTATACTTTGCAGTTGCAGATAAAAGAGGTCTGCACAGTCAGCCAGAAAACAGACCTATTGCTGACTTTGACTCAGACAATCAGTTTCATATTGCAAAGATTAAAATAAAAAAAAATAACTAAATAAAAAAAAAAACATCCAGGTCAACTAGATACAAGATCAACAATATTCTGAATAAATATATAGGGGAAGTAAATAACAGATGTAAATGATTAGACGCGGTGGACAGATACTTGAATTACTATGGACAGGCTTTTATGAGATATTCCAAATACAAAGAATATTAAGAAGGCAAAGCCACTATCTGTAGAGGCTTTAGAAGTAGCGGAGGAAAGGAGGAGAGCAAAACCTAACGGAGATGGGTAAAATATGTTAAACTGAAAGAAGGGTTTTAGTAAAATATGTCAAACTGAAAGCAGGATTTTAGTAAAATATGTCAAACTGAAAGCAGAGTTTTAGAAAACAGCAAGAAGAGATATGAAAGTATTTTTAAATGAGCACTACAAAAAGTGGCAGATGACAACAGAATGGAAAAGACAAGATGTCTCTCCAAGAAAATGTGTGATATTAAGAGAAATTTTCACAAGAAAATGGATGTGATAAACAAAAAGATGTGCAGGACCCAGCAAAAGATAATATGTGACAGGAATATGGAGAATGATACAAGGACCCTAACACTATTTATACTTATGATGGTATGTCCTCTGATCTAGAGCCAGGTTTTGGGGAGAATGAATTTAAACGGGTTTTGAAAGGACTTGCCAATAATAAGAGTGCAGGATGTGATGGAATTCCAGCAAAATTGTATAAAATCTTGGTAAATGTGCTGTTACAGTGCTGGTTGGAATTTGCCAGGATATTGAGCACTGCCTCACTAACACAAGTAGCCATTGGACTGGAAAAAGTGAATGTGTATTTCAGTCCCTAAAAGGGTAATGCATTAGAGTTCTCGGGTTGATGAATAACTGCTTTTATTGCACATGCTAGTGAGGCAGTGTTCTGTCCTGCAAAGTAGATTCCTTTAGTATATAGACCAATGACTGTTAGATGTATAAGATGGTTTTAGAAGAGGCATATGCATCGAAGATCAAATTCCCAGTATTTCTTTGGTAATAGAGGAAACAGAGAAAGCAAGAGAGTTTCAGAAAAATATTTACTTATTTTGTTTTTAATTCAGGAAGCCTACCAACCATTAGCCTGCCATGATCTGTATATGCTACGTGTTCCCCTATGGGCAAGAGCTTTCTCTCACCATCCAGGCATCCATCAGGGCTTTTGTTATTATGCCATACTAACATTTCTCCATTCCATGCATGCCTGTAATGCCTCAAAGGAAGAATTATGAGGGCCTTGCAGTGTAATTCCCCATACCTTCATGTATGATTTAATTAAATCCTTATCATCCTTGCAAATAGCACACTTGCATGATATGGTGTCCATCAGTTGTTCAACCATGAAGGTTTGCCCTAGCAAGCACCCCAATCCAATCCCACCTCAGGATGGTCAAGCTGATAGAAGCTGCACAGTCTCACACCCCACCTAGCTCCTCCAACACCTGACCCATTAATGAAACCCAGATCTCATTGGTCTCACTTAGGTCTCCATTGTTTTTTGTCACAGGGCTAGGTCGGGTAACTATTTACTTCTGTTTTATTGACTACTCTAAAGCCTTTGATTGTGCAGACTATAATAAACTGTGTCAATTTCTTAGAGTAATGGGGATATAATCTCATCCTATTTGCTTCCAGAAAATGATGTATGCAGAAGAAGAAGCAACATAACCAAATGTAGAATTACTGATTGGTTCATGACCAGGAAAGGAGTGTGAAAAGTCTGCATACTGTCACCCTATTATGTAATTTACATGCTGAAACTGTCACGCAAAATGCTGGCTTAGAAGAATCAGGTGCTGGGATCAAAACAGCCAAGAGAAATATTAATAGCCTCATATATGCAGATGATATCACCCTGATAAGTGAAACTGAGAAAGAGATGAAGAGCCACATGATAAAGGTGAAAGTAAAAATGTATAAGTAGGCTTGCTGATCAACATTTAAAAAAATATGTAATTTAGCCTGAACAATTCTTTCCAAACAGATGGGCAAGAAGTGGAAGCAGTGACGGACCTAATTTTCCTGGACTCAATAGCCTCTGCAGATGGTGATTGCAATGATAAAATTAAGACACTTGCTTCTTGGCAGATAAGACATCACAATTTTTGAAAATATGTATTTTAAATAACAAATATGTCACATTAATAAAGATTTGTATAGCCAAGGATATGTTCTTTCACCAGTAATAACATATGGCTGAGAGAGCTGGACTTAACTAAGGCCATATACTTGAAAAATCAAGTTTTAAGCTCTGGTGTTAGAGAAAAACATTTGAAAATTCTGTAGACTTCAAGAGGATCACATTAATAAATATTTAAGAAAAGTATATATTTTTTTAGTTATAAGGGGAATCATGATTGGCAAAGGATACAATTATACACTTATTGGCATTTAGTTTTATTCTATGATTTGACATCAGCTATTTGTTTTGGACTGGCCATCTTGGAGGATCTTGGTGATATCTGTATAGTTTATGATGGCATCAAGTTTGCAGTCATCTGCAAACCTGGGCAGCTACAAAATAAGGCCACGTACTTGAAAAATCAAAAATTATGATCTCTGATATTGGAAAACACATTTGAAAATTCTGTAGACTTCAAGAAGATCAAATTAGTAAATACTTAAGAAAACAAACCCAGAATTTCCACTGGAAGGTTTGATGGTAAAACTCAAAAACCTTGGTAATATAATGCAAAGACAAGGTTCACTGGAGAAGACACTGATCCAAGGAAAAGTTGAAAGCAAATGAAGGAGGAGGTATCAGAGGCTAAGCTGGAGAGAGCATTCCTAAAATAATGAATATGAACTTATAAGAACTTAAAGAAGCAGTTGGTGACAGATAGACCCATTGGGCTAAAGTCCTTGAGGTCAAACAGAGTAGGATTTGTATAGTTTCATTGGTTCATAGGCACTTATGGTGCTACTGATCTGTGAGGGTCTTAAAAGGTATAATCATACATTCCTATAGTAATTTTCACCCCTTAAATATTGCATACAAATAACCCAGAGATAGGCTGAACAAGTATATGTTGGGATATTTACAGATTTCCTCTGACTATGAAGTACAGGGGTGTTAAACCAGGGTTGAATTTGTGCTTACCCATCCATTCATCCAAATTACATTTGAACAGAACAAATGAAGTAATTTGCCTTATGGATAGTGGAAGATGGTTCCGAAGAAGTGGTATTCTCTGTGATACAAGAATATCCCTTCATCATGTTCTATTTAGCTTTAAAAAGACATTGAGATCCCTCCTTGAGTGGGTGTTTATGATAGTATTGGACTTACAAATGTGTAATAGGACTGATTGAATAGGGCCTGCTGAAACTCTATCCACAGAGGTTGCCTCTCAGTAGCCAGTATAAAACTGAGAAGAGGGGGAGGGCTTTGAGATGGGAGGCATAGTTTTTATGATTTAGTCCCCCTTTTTTTGTGAGAAAGCCTTATCGTCATTCTAGTTGTGACAAGTATTTGGGTGGTACAATCTGAAAGGGTCATGATACTGTTCCTTCAGTCTACTAGGTGTAGAATACAGTGGAAAAATTACATTCCTGGATCTAGATTTAATACATTTAGATATAAGCTGTGCAATGAAAAAGGTCTCCCTTACAACAATGGATAAGTGGTAATCAAAGGCTAGCTCACTCTCAACATAGGCTCCTGGATCCCTAACTATGGGATCGATTTTCCGGGATGTCTTGTCAATGTAATAGTTACAAGGGGAATCATGCTTGTCAATGGATACAATTATACACTTATTGGCATTTAGTTTTAGTCTGTGATTTTGACACCAGCTATTTGTTTTGGAATGGCTATCTTGGATTATCTTGGGGTCATCTCGGGTGTTTATGATGGCACCAAGCTTGCAGTCATCTACAAACCTGGTCAGCCACAAACTCTTAACATTAACATTGACCTCAAAGAATTAAATGCCAAAGAGGAGTGGCCCAATCACTGAACCCTGGGATACATAGCTAATCACAGATCTTCTGCTGGAGATATAACCACCCACCCTAACTTCCTGGGTTTTATTTGTGAGCCAATTTACTATCTAACAAGTTACATAAGGATTGGCATTTAGCTTGGAGAGGGTATCTATGATACCTGAATGTGGAATGGTTTTGAATACTTTTGTGAGGTCTAGATCTGTGATGTGCACAGCTAGGCCCTCCTCTACTATTTTTGCAACTTTTGAATCCTTATATATTAATTCCATAATTATCCTTTCCATAGTCTTACAGAGGAGACTGGTCTAGCTTATGTGTCTACAATTACTCAGTTCCATTGATGACCCAACCTTTGTGCAAGGGAATTACATTTGCTCTCTTTCATTCATTTGGCATGAAGCCTGTTTTGAGGCTGAAATTGAAAAGCATATGTAGAGGATCAGACAAATCATTTTTCAGGCTGACCAGTACACAGCCTGATATGTTATCTGGTCCCATAGATGTAGCATTCTTGGCCTTAGATAGTACCTTAATAACTTGTTTTTGGGAGGTTTGAGTGTGTGTGTGTGTGTGTGTGTGTGTGTGTGTGTGTGTGTGTGTGTGTGTGTGTGTGAGTGAGTGTGGGGGTATGTGATCTGAATATATTGAAAGGGCAGGGGTTTAGTTTGTGCTATTTTTTTCAATTGTTTATGTCCTCTGAGTCTGAGTACATGATATCATTTAATATTTGCACTATATAGTGCTGGACATTGTTTTTGACAATTTTAACATAATTAAAGAAGGGGATGTGGTTATAATTCTCCTTAGTGGCTATTTTTTACCTTATATCTGGCTTAAGTTGATTTCATATGGTTCCAGAGAACTTTGTTTTGTTTAACAAGAACAGTTTTGGTATCTGGAGACTTAAATTTATTTTTGTCTGTAGTACGTTTTTTTATTATAGAGTCTGTTTAAATTTAAGTTCCACCACAGTTTTTATTTTTCATTTGGCATCTATGCAGTTATTCACATGTGCATAAAATATTGCATTAATTAATTCTGCACAAGCTGCGATGGTCATCAAGATGGAAGGGGCTTTTTAATTTAGCTAGGTCATCGTTCTTTTTTAACAGATTAGCTTCTTAAATAATCTCTGAATACTAACATATTGGAAGATACTACAGGCTTCATTCTTACAGTGAATGTGATTGACTTGTGGTCTGTTTGACAAGGGAGGAATTCACAATTAGTGCGAAGCAAAGCTGATCCATATTGGTAAGGACCAAATCCAAGATTTTATTGCCAATGAATTGGGTGCAAAGTTACTGGTTTATGGAGTTTGCATTCATGACATCCAGAATTTTCAGGGCATACATATTTTAGGATGTGTATGTCTCCCAGTTTACATAGGGGCAGTTGAAGTCACCCAGAAGTATAGTGATTAGCTTAATACATAGGGACTCCATACTAGTTAGATAAGAGGTATGGGCTGAGGGGACATATAGGGAACGCTGTAGTACAAATAACTAAAAAACAATAAGGGGTTTAGAGCAGATGAACAGAGTAAAGGAACCCCCCCCCAAATAGAGGGCAAGACCACTATTAAAATAATAATTAAAAAAAATTACCCATCAACTGAAGAAAAAAATTCAAATGTTGGCATGCACAGAATACTATAAGTACCAGGTGAGTAATCTAGGTGAAAACTTTCTGATACATAATGGATGTTATCATGCTAATACATTTCAAAATTAACTTATTCTCATCACTATCCACCTCTTTTAAATAACTTTTTTTTCTCTAAAACAATCCCACTAGCTAGACGTAACAGAAGTGTTTTAAGAATTCTATACATTGGATAAATAAATTTAGTTCTGATTTGTTCTTTAATAATTTTACTAAAGCAGTCTAAGTGAGATATGACTTTTCTTTTCTTCTCCTCTTTTTTTGTTCTAACATTCATAACATTTTGGAACAAATTCCAAAAGAGTTGCTCTTAGGATAAGTATGGAATGATTCCAAAAGACTTGCACTCAATGTAAGTAACTTACTTTGGTTTAAGGCCTGTCTATAAACAGGCTTATTACGGAGATTAGATTTCATAACATCTACTCTCAGCCTGCTTTCTGTGTACGTTGTCACTTATACTGACAGCAAGTCTTTTGGAATTGGGACCTTTAATAATATAGGTATAATAATTTATATAACAATTCAAGCATTATCTGAACAATATTTTTGTATAATGCCTTTGACTGATAAGACTGCTTTAGGTTTTAGACAATCTACTAACAGTTTATATACTTTCTATCAACTCTATCAGATAATTAAAATTACTGCTTTAAAAACAGTTTAAGATTTTGATTATGGTATATATTACACTCTCATAATTTAATTTAGCTATGCAATTTAAATATTTTGATATAGTTATTTCTAGATAGTTGAATCATATTTTCTCTTCATTAAGTTTGTATTTGAAAGGCAATGTTTTATTTAACAACATTATTTCTATTTTACTGTTGCTAATTTTCAACTTTCAGATATTTTTAAATAGATAAATCAAATAAGTTAAGACATATTTATGTTGCATATAGTTAATAAACTATCATCAGCAAATAACTGAATTTTTGACTGATAGCAACTACCAATGGAGAAACCTTAAATTCTGACATTTTCCTGATAACATTTATGAAGGGTTCAATGGCCAGTGCAATCAACAATGGCAATAAAGAACAACCTTGCTCTGTACCTTTATAGAGTTTCAAAGGTTGACAAAGAAAAGTCATGATTTTGACATATATTTCTGAATCTGTATATAGATTATTAATTAACCAGATAAATTGTTCTGGAATATTAAATATTTTAATGTTTTAAACAAACTGTCTAGCTGATAGAGTGAAAAGTTTTCTCTATATCAAGAGAAACTATTGTTAGTTTAGAATAATTAAAATGTGCATAATCTATTAGTGTTATTGTTCTTTTACTATTATCTTGAGTTTGACTATTCAATATAAACCATGACTGGTCTGTATTAATAATTTTTATCCAGGATGCTTTACATTCTTTTAGTGTACATAGATATAAATATTTTGTAATCTACATTTGGGAGAGATGTGGATCTATAAGATGAACAAAGTTGTAATATTTTCCTTACTTCAGAATGGGTATGATGTAAGTATATCTCCATGACAGGGTAATGTGATATGCAGCTTGTAGTAATAAAAATGCTTCCTCAGTAACTGAACTGTATCCTGAGGAAAAAAAGGCTTGTAGATTTCTGGAATTAAACCATCCAGTCTGAGAGCCTTTACCATTTTGGCATCTTTTAATTTGGTCTTTTATCTTTACTATAGAAATAGGATTCAATAAACCTGCTACTTGATTTATATTTAATTCAGCATTTATGTTATCTTTCAAAAAGTATCCATGACAATCTCATCCCTGTCATATTTAACTTCCAAATTAAGATCTTCATAAACTTTTCTTTATAACAAATGTTTTTATGCTTGGGATTAGAATATTTTTATTTTATGAGGGTTACATGCTAACTTAAATCTATTAGAAAGTCTTTGAAGACCCTTAGAAGTCATAGCATAAAACAATAGTTTAATTTTCTCTAAAGCTATTTCAGTGTTATATTTTAAAATCTCTTGACAGTTTTGGTTAAAGATTTGACTAAGTTAATATTGTCTTTATTCTCTTTCTGAACTTATAGTTTTGTTTATTATAATTCCTCTTGCATTAGGAAATATTGCTATTACACTATTTATATCTCTTATCACATAAAACTTCAATTTTACCTGATAATTTTTTAATGAATCCCATAAATAAACATAACTTACTTTTTTACTCCTATTAAAATATGTTCCTCTACTGTCTTTGTCATAGAAGCTGGTATTCTTAAGATTTATGTAAGAGTATTAATATTCATTGTAATATCAAAGCAAATTACATTGTGGTCCACCAAGGAATTGTAATAACATTATCAATTTTATTTTAGATAATCTATTTAAAACCTATTCTGGTTTGAGTTCCAAAAGCTTATGAATAATGTGTGAAATGCAAAGGATTCATTTTAGAGTAGTCTGTTGCATCTTTAAGATCGAGTTTTTCTGTCCATTTTTTATTGTTTTTGCCACGGCTGATATTTTGGGTTCTTTTTTTAGCACTTTTATCTTGCTGCTTAAGGGATAATTAAAATCACCATTCAAAATCAGACTTCATTTACAGCTATTTAAAAGTGTATTGAATTGTTCTGTTGCCAGTTTAGACTCCATTCCAGGAAATTACATATATATTTTCTTTGAAATTCTAGCCTTATGATTGAAGCCATGCCCTTGCTATCAAATATTTGTATATGCTTTTGAGCATATGTGACATCCTCCATAAAACTGTTGCCCTTGTGTTTTTTTCTCAAAAAATAATAGTAGTAATTTTGAAGGCTTAAAATAGTAATGTATTTTAATCTTGCTCTAGTAAATGGTGTTGTTGAATAAAACACTTTCAATTTCATTTACATTCAAATATTTAAAAAAATAAATCCATATTTCTTAAGCCACTAATACCCAACAATCCGTGGGTGCAAGCATTCATAGCCTAAAAAGACAAACCAGATTGTTCCATCATATCAAGATCAACTTCCATTCATTTATATTAAGGAGTCCATAGACCTATGATAATTTCAGTGGATAGGTACTTACTGTTTTAAAATCACTCCATTCAAACATCCAAAAATTAAGCTGTTAGAAATAGTTATAATGCATACCAATGTGACCATTATTGTATAACTGCAATCTGTATTCTTAGAAATCTGCTTAAAATTTATTGTAAGACTCATTCTGTAAGTTGTTTTTATCATAGCTGTATAGCAAATGTAATTAGAAATCTGTGAGCATTGTTAAACTGCAACAAGACAATTTTTGAGCTTAGGAAACTGGATTTTAACTTTCAGTTTTTGTATAACTTAGAGAAAGATACGAAGCCATGCCACCTATAATCTCAAAATGATTGTGCTGAAAACATGAGTATTTTAAACAGATTTGTACAGAACAGGCAGATCACGCATTTCACTAATCATTTCTTACATCAGCAAAAAGCAAAAAAATGTAACATGAATGGATTTTAACATTTTGACGATTGACTAATGCTAATCAAAAATGTTTTCATTACCAAAAGTTTTATATGCTGTCTGGTTATCAAGATAGAACAAGTTTTTTGCATTTAACCCCAGAAGTCAAGAACATGATTAACCTTCTTATATGTTGGCTACCAAATTTCTTAATTAGCTGAAGCATTAAATTAAAAATTTTGGAGTAGTCAAAATATAAGAAAGGTAGTCATTTTGGTGGCTTCTAACTTTTCAGGTACACCATAGAGTCTAATGATATTCCTCCTTTCTCTATTTTCTATATCATCTATTTTTTCCTAATAGTTGTTTTGTTTTAGAAGGAACTGAATGTGAGTCTCGCCCTTTCCAACTCTCCCTTTCATATCATTTAATGTTCCCTTCATTCCATATCTGCATAGCCTGCTGGTTTACAATTTCCTTAAGGCAATTAATATGTTTATTACAATCTCGTGCAACTGAATACATTTTCTAATCAAATTTGACCTTTCTTAATGATAGTTTTCATACACTGGAAAACAAAGATAGATGTTGCTTCTTCGCAGAGAGTTTCCATGGAATGTCTCATCTGTAGATTAATCAATATCTCGCTCTGGTTAAATTTGATAAGGTTTTGCTGTAGAAAACCACTTCTAATAACACCCAGAGATAGTATGTGTGTTGTTTCCTATAACTATCAAATGGGTTTGAACAACACTCTGAAAAGTTCCAAATCTTGTTAGAAAAATCAAAAGTCTAAAGAACTCCTTACATAATCTGCTGTCAGCTTTTTGGCTAAACACCTTGGCTGCTACAATTGTTATGATAGCTATCTGTGGCCTGGAATTCTTAGGAATAGCACAGACAGTGTAGTTTCACCAACTCAAAGACCCAAAACATCCAGCTTCAGAGGCATGGCAGGATGTTGCAGAGGAAGGAGATAGCTATGTGGAGTGTCGTAAGGGTTTATAAAAGGATATGAAACATTTAGTGAAAGAGTGAGAAGGGGCAATGACAATACAGGGGTAAAAATGAAGGCTACAGAAATAAAAAAATGTAGAGAAGGGGGGTTGTAGGTATAGATATATAAAAGGGACCTAAGGGAGTGCAGGTATTTCAATTAAAGATGCACATAATGTAAGCAAAATAGGAGAGTGTCAGGAAAACAGGAGGTGTAGTTGTGATGGTGTTTGTTCGAGGAGTATAGCTCTTATGTCTTACTAGGGACCTGATATGGAAGAAATGGTGTGTCAAGGGACTTTTTCTAGATTCAAGTAGGTGTGTAGAAAAAGTGAATAACATGATAGTTGATGAATATCAATCCAATCTTTAAAACAGAACTGCATAGGTTAAGTTGATGTCGAAGCTCAGATAAAGAGTTAAAACATTTTTCAGAAAGATATTTTAATGGTTGAAGTTAGGGATATTTTGAGAGTGAACTATGGGAAATTAATCCAATTCACAATTTTAAGGGATGAGGTTAAGAAGGCAAGTAGGCTGGAGAGATAACTAATGGACATGAAGACAGTAAAGGACGTGTTATAGATGAAGATTCTAAGGTTTATTATTTTGGACTACTAACTGTGCTGGGATACTAGGAAGAGGAAGTTATTCTCAGGATAGAGTGGTTGAATGGGGATGATGCCCTACATGGCAGTGAGGAATGAGAAGGACTGTAGGAAACTTGGCAGTGGGATGGGTTTATACAGCATGGCTGGGGCAGATTACAGGTTACAAAGTATGAGGGAGAAAAGGTCATGGGATAGGATTAAACTGGGGAGAGAGAATTAATGAGATTGCAGGATCTGCAAAGCATTAAAAAAAAGCTCATAGTATAGACCACAAAATTCTGGACTTAAAGAATTTGAGATATTAAGAAGAGCGACAGATACATATGGAACTGGAGCAGAACAGGGTAGTAACTTAGTGGATGAAGGGAGAGTGTGGGGACTAAACTGCTGGCAAAGAGATCTAAAAATTGGAGGAAAAAAGCTTCATTAAAGGGATTAGGTATAAATGTGAAAATATAGCTATTAATAAGGTATTTAAGAGTTTTTTGTATGGAAATTTATACAGTGGATTCATAAGTATCTTTTTTTGCAAGTAGAAGTCATGAGTTGCTTGGGGGACTGAGACAGGAGGCATGTTTCCTGCAATTAAGTATATGAAGGGAAATTCAGCTGAGCTAGATGACTTCCAAAATGACTATTACAAATGGTTTGGGCTGGAGCACTGCAATGGCATGACTGAATAGTATAATGGAGATGGGCTTGAGGTGGGGGGCAGCAATTATAGTGTTACTTAATGAGAAAGAGGATCTGAAAGATCCTTAAAATGTCTGCCTAAATTTATTGTGTAATATTGAAGCTGAACTATTTGCTCAGGTGAGGGTGGTAAAACTAAAATGGATTATTTCTCAGGATGTACAAGATAACAAGGGTTTGTTAATTGCTGGCCATCAGTTGATCACTGGATTCAGTTGCTGAATTCTATTTGTTGGCTCAAAGGGCACAAGAAAATGGAGCAGTCATACTGTTGATGATATTAAGAAGACTTTTGATACACTGAGGTGGAGATTTTGCTTGGAGCAGTACATCTGGTGCTCAGAGATGATATATTGTTTATGGGTATTAAGGCATTATATAGGAGGCCTTGGTTTAGAATGTAGGTATAAGGGGGTTGCCAGATATGTCCATATTAGCAAGGGTGCCTCTTCTCATTAATGTTCTTCTTAATTGCTATGGAAGATTTGAAACAAAGTTGCATGCATTTTTGGAGTGCCAGTCAAAGGAGACGGAGTAAAATAATACTGATATGTTTATAGACAACTGAATGATTTTCTTGAACTGTTGATTCAAGTGTTGAGGGTTGGGAAGAGGTGAGCGTATGTTTTTTTCCTAGTTCTGTTCCAATCAAGGAGCGATAATAAATATTTTTGGGTAAAGGTATTCCTAACAATAGAAGAGAAACTGGAAAATAAATTGGCAGAATTGAAGGACAATGTAACTTCATTAGTTTGGTGGACAGGGAGGGTTTGTACACTAAGAATTATGACTGGGGTTAGCTGGGTTATGGTTCTTCAGTTAATCACACATCTATTGCAGCATTTGCCTGACAGTCTACAGGCTAAGCTAGTGGAGTAGCCGTAGAGAATATGTGAATATATTTGTCTGTAAAAGGAAGAGGGAAAAGACTATTGAGAGGAGACAGATGATGGGGAAAAAGTTGACCTTGGTATGCCAGACTGCAGGAGGTATATGGCAGCAATTAATATGTCTCAGAGGATAAGAGGCTTGCAGAATGCATTGAGGTGGATGAAGTAGGAGACAAGTGTTAGAAGGGAAAGGGTGGATCTGGAGTGCAGAGCAGGACACAAATAAGTATATAACAGGTTAAATAGGAGAGGTATATATTGTGGAAATGGAGTAGGGGTGGATTGGGTAGATGTTAGAAAGGGATATGCTGAAGGTGTGGAGAAAAAGGGGATGGATTGGAAGAAGTGGAGCCTCAGGGTGTTTGTAGATATAATATACTCAGGAAGAGGAAAGAGTGGATTGGGTAGATGTTAGAAAGGGATATGCTGAAGGTGTGGAGAAAAAGGGGATGGATTGGAAGAAGTGGAGCCTCAGGGTGTTTGTAGATATAATATACTCGGGAAGAGGAAAGAGTTGAAGAATTTCTGGAAGATAATAGGTAAATTCGGTTCATTGGAGGAGATTCCCTGTCTTATAATAGATTGGTAAGTAAGTTAAAGAAAATCAAAAACAAATGGAGAAGAAGTGCCAAATGTAGACTAATAATCCAATCTGCTAAGAAGTTTGGATTATAAATTAAAGAAAATGTTTATCTCTGTGATGCAGACTAAAAAGAGGGGGTAACAAAGGAGAGTGGATCAAAGATCAGAAGGACTGCACTGGGGTAATATATAAGGACTTGAGGATGAGTGAATAAGATAAGATGCACAAACTCAGAAGTAAATGGATTAAAGAGAGTGATCTGTGGAGTATAAACAGTTGGTAGAAAGAGGGATGGATTATTGTTTGAAGCTGTGTGGTATGTAGCTGTGAATGATACATTGGTCGTATCAAACACTGATAAGAATTAATTATTAGGGTTGGTAGGATGACCAAGTATGTTGGAATTGTAGTGTAAAAAAAATAATTTGTGTATATAGTGGAGACACCCTTGACAGAGATTATTGTAGATGGGTTTGTCCTACATTTGGTAAAAATGTTATGGTAAGGAAAGTGTGAATACTTGAATATTCTACCTCTTTGGGTGAAAGTCTAAAAATGCTAGTCCTGTAGGGAAGAAAGACTAGAATTGCAGATAGTAAAATATTGAGCAAAACAAGTTATTTCACAGAAAATAGAAACACTTGGAAATGGATAGTATTAGGAAGGATGATGTCTTGCAATAGCCTGGGAAGATGAAAGTGATCTGTAGGAAGAGACACTGAGAAGGTGGTTGGAAGTGAACTGGAATACTAAACACTAAGGCAGGATAGTTTGAAGATCATGAACTTTCAGGGTAGATAGGATGTTACTACCATATTATAGGGATACATTGGAGTTAAAAAATAATAGTAGTTGGCAGAAAGGCTAGATAATGATAATATGGATAGGCATTGCTGTAAATTGTCTTGTAGTAAGTGAGGCATTGATTATCATGCATATGAGAGTTTACACATGTGCAGTTTATTTGGAAGAGTGGTGATAACAGAGACAGCCACAGGGGTCATTTTGGAATGCATACTCTGTGCTATATGTTTTTTGGCATATATCATCTTTGGGGTTAGTATGCACACCATGGAGAATATTGTAAAGGGGTTACAGGGTTGCAATAAGATGTCCAGCTTGTGAGTTGATATAAGCATAATAAATAGCATAGTTCAGAGAGAAACACAGCATTTATACCATTTTTGACCTCAAGAGTTCCAAAATTCTACTAAGAACTGAGAAGTGTCTTCTTAAACTTGACTTTTTGAATACACATTTAAAATAATCTAAATTGTTTTCCTTACAAATCTAACCTGGGCCTAACTGACCATAAAAATATCAGGCAACCACTCTGACTAATACTGATATTAAAACAACTTCCACTATTCTAGAAAATAGATTGAAGAGAATTGTTCAATATATTAGTATCCCTTCCATGTCAGATTTTCTTGTTAGTAGACAAACCCAAGATCTAATATAGTCAGTGGAATCTCTTATATCTGTTAATCAAAATGCTAGCAATCCCATTTGTTTACAGTCATTGTTAAAGGCATCTTACAAGAAAACCCATACATTTTTATTTAAGTAAATAAAAAAAAAGTTTCACCTTTTCTATGTCTTTTATAAATATTGTTAAAACCTTATATAGTGACCATAATACTTTATTCTGGATAAAAAATACACATAATAAATCCATTCATACAAATGTGGGAACGTGTCAATGCATTCTACTGTACCCATATCTCTTTAAACAATGTATGGAACTTTCACTATCTCCTAAATAAGAAATTATTTATACCCTAAAAATTTACAAGATTATGATTAAGGGTACTGGATTTGAGAATGATGTAGTCATCTGTACATGTCTCATATATGGCATTCCTCATCTTCTTTCAGCTGTTGCCCTGGCCTCATTAATTTCTAATTCTAAGTTAAATTTGAATCAGTTCTTATTGTTTAGGATACACAATTATTATGCTTATCTGAGCATAATGAACTTTTTTCCATTTAGACTATAAATATTTGAGTATAAAGTTTTTTTAGACCATACCTCAGTTAAATAAAAATAATGTATATGGTGTTTGGAAAAAACTTAACTAATGGCATTATAAGGCAAAGCATTTAAGTGTCTTGCTATTATCAAACAATGCAGTCTTAAATATAAATAGTTTGTCCAGATATTTTTATTTGGGTCCTTCTCTGTTTCTTAATTCATTTTTCTTTGCATCGTGGCAGAGTCAACTGCTTAACTAGTGAGAGTTGTAAAGAGATCATATCATATTTCCTACAATAACTTGGTTTTCCTCAAAACATTCTGGATGGTCTAGTTTCAAAATTGAATTTGCATCATTTAATTGCCAAAACAGTAAACATATTGCATATTATTTCCTGTCATTCTGATGAAAATCATTGATCACCACTTAGTCCAACTTTGGGTTAAATAATTTCAAACTGTGAGTTTATTATTCATTGTCTTTATAGAAGAATAAAGTTGCATATTTTATTTTATGTAATGTATGAGTATTGTGGAGAGACCATAGCAGTGACAGGATATATTCAACTTTAGGAATTAAAAATGGGGGAGTCTGACTTTAGTATTAGATTATATATTTTCCCTCTTATTTCCAAAGTCACCAGGCAAAACATGCCCTCCTTATCATTATATGTGTTTAAGATTTTAGGTATTGGAGTAGAATTATTCCACAAGATTGCTAGACCTCTTCTCTTTTGTTTGTAATAAGATCTAGGTAGAACAGAAAAATAATTTATATTTTGTTTGTCAATATCTCTTGTATCAAATGTGTTTTTTGTAAAAATATAACTTGAGCATTAAATATCTTTAAAGATTTATTTAAGCTACCCACTCTGACAACTCTTGTTTAATGCATTAATATTAATGGAGATACACCTCTACATGATATAGTACAGAAAATATAATTAATCATATAAACATCTTAAATAATATGTCACTACTATAAAACCTAAATATTTTATGAATAAAGCTAATCTCTCGTATTTATCTGTTACACTTAATCAATTAACAACAGTAGACACCAAATAAAAATGTAATTATTTTATGAAGTCCTAAACACTGATTTAAATTAAAACTAATACCATCCCTGGAGTTTAATACCCCTAGTTTGAATAGCAACTCTATTCAAACTTACCCTCAATCTTTCTCATTTAAAACAAAAATCTTCTGCAATTATTTCATGATTAAAGTTATATAAAAGGAGTTATTATTAAGTTATTCTAATACATAATATTGGATTCTGCTTATAGCTTAACAATTGTATATCCAAAATCATCACTCAATAAGTTTAATTAACATAAAGCTAACTACTAACTCCATTTGCATTATTTGCTTGTCTATATACATTTCTAAATATCTAGTTTCATTACTACATAATAATTCATCATTATATATCATGGTTATAATCTATATTTTTTCCGGATTAAAATTTTGCATGGACATATAAAATCTTATGTCTTGGAACATTTCGCTCATTCAACAATTATAAATTCATATTATTTACATTATTTTGCAAATCAAATATTCATGTTATATATATGGCCTTAATACTGTTGATAATATTTATTTGATATATTTTAAAAAGGAAAAACGATTAATTAAAACAGTAGAACAGACCAACAAATGATAAAGCATTCATTCCAGTAAATATGTATGATTTTTCTTAAAAGTCCTTCACATTCTTAATAAATAAGTAATTAATTAGTTATATATTCATTTCATATTTAAATAATGTATAAATATCCACTTTATAACTTCTGCAAAACCACCGTAATAAACTGAATTCTATTCAGCATATCAGCACATACCCACTTACAAAAGTAAACTAATTTCCAGTTTAACTCCATACTTAAAGCCACATACTCTGTGCAAGAATTTTAACTAATAACATATATTATTCCATTTTGTGATTTATTTATTGGTTTTATAATTTTATAATTGTATTTGCATCTATAAATGCAAATAAAGTTGGTGATAATGAAAAATATTAGATCAAAGCAGCATCTCACATGACAATGAAAGTGCTAGTACAGAGGTACAGTTGTACACATATGTGCTGTTGTCAAATCATCATTCTAAATCATGATCACAAAAAATATCAATACCTTAGTCCAGCACTTCTCCATCATTACTTATATTGCCTTATCATGCAAAACACGGATATGGTAGCTCAGAGGTTCTGCAAATTCATTACTTTAAAAAAATTAAAGCAGAAATTCCCAAGTGTAACAGGCTTCATGGCTATCAAATACATCAGTGCCATGTTACAATGTTAACTGAAATAATGTAACACTAGACACATTTTACTGACAGCTGTTTTGTATCTTAAAAAGTCAACAATACAAAATATCAATATATTTATATTACTGAAAAAAAAAAACAAAGATACACAAATGTGCTTGAAGTTCAGGTTTAGGCCTGATGTCTAATAGATAATGTTGAATGAACAAATTTAGTGCATTTCACAAGTACAGTGAATTAAAAGTACTATCCCACATTAAATATCTTAATTATCATATTTAGTAACAGGTAGCAGGGTATGTACTGGAATGTAAAAAAAAAATAATAATAACTGACAAGGGAAACAAAGCATATTTCAATCACTCCCGAATGCTTAATAAGTGGAACAAGCCTACTTATCACCAATTAAGATAGTCAACAACTTAAATGTGTACATACTTAACATGGACATTTCAGGAGTACATTCAAAAAACTCAGAGATCCCCCTTCCTCTGTAATCTACATATTCTACAACAATGTTGCCACTTTGACACTCATATATTCAGTTCCATAAGAGAAATGCAGAACAATATGCCCACCTAAAAATACCTTTATCTCAAAATTGGAAACATCTTATGTTAGCAAAAACACCAATAAGTAATCTCTAAATGAGAGTGAGGGAGATACATAAACACCAAACAATGCAACTGGAACTCCCTCAAATGTTCAATAACAAAACTGTCAAAAATTACATGATCATGAGTCAGAATGATGATACCACTCCTTAACAGGTACTCTCATACTACTCACCTGTTATCACAAAGTTATAAAGAACATTTACAGTTTACCATATTTCATGTAATCATCCTTAAAGAGCTACAACAGTGCAGCCTCAATGCCACCCCTACCTTAACAGAGTGCATATATAAAATATCACAACAAACAAAACCTAAATTTCATGTGACAATCTTAATCTGACAGAAATGGGATAATGTACTTCCAAAGAAGCAGTTAAAAATTAATTTAGTATTAATCCGCTACTATCACCAAAGTATAGCATATGAGGAAATGTGGATCTAGATAACCAGATGTTAGTAATAATACAGCAAACACTAGATGAAAAACAGTTATTTAACAACCTATCAAATTATTAATATGTGAAACCTCCACCATACATTAGACCAAGGGCAAGACTTAGTTCAAAACCTATGCCAAAGCCTCAATGCCACAGCTACTTCATTCTCACAACTGTTACAATACTGTGATAGATTATGAGAAGGCAGTATGCAAATAGATTGTAACTATCCTTTAATCTTAACAGCAAGATCAGAATACTGTATTTGTAACCTAGAAGAAAAATAAGGACACCTTACTCTATGAAACAAGGAACCAAGATTTAATTTTAAACTTTAAGTATACTGCATTAGAACCTAATGACTAATAAACAACAGTCACTGTACGACATGAAACTAAACCCATACAATTCCTACTACATCCCAGCAGCAACATTAACTGTCATCCAACTAACTCAAAAGCACACACATTAATTCAAGGCATCCTGTTATCTACAATCCTTTATTTACTGAAAAATAATAATATTACTGAAAGCAAAGGCTCAGTCCCATCAGTTTACTGCAGCAACTTGTTTGTTTCCTTTTTTGCTATTTACCATTGCATGTTCCCAATGTAATTCTTCTAGAATTAGTGTCACTCCAATAGCTGGTTAAATTGAACTCTAATTGCTGATAAAATATGTTAGTAAATTGGTATCGGATACTTCCAATGAGAAAAATGTAAAAAATTACTAAACAATAAAAATCTACATTGCCAATAGCACCGAATTAGTATTTCAGTCATACTAGAGAATCCCAAACCAAATATAACCCAAGCCCATAATCAAAAACACAGGTTGCTCCTAATCCAGTGCCTTTTGCCACCACCATGAGGTTAGCCTTTAACCTTTTTTCACTTATTGTTATAAACACATCATTACTTTTCCTTCCAGTGCCTCCTCACTTTCCTGCCCCCTATTAACAGTCAAAAAAATTATATCCAGCTCACGATCTCGGCAGGAATTCAACTAAAGAAAAAGAGTGAAGCAAGGTAAAAAAGCCATTTAAACAGCTCGAGCTTCACTAAACAAGTCACAGCTTGAAATCTCTCCTCAGAAATAAGCAGCATTGCTTTAAAGCTTCAATCCAAGAAGCTCAAAACACATAAGTAGTGACCCAGCTGAAAGTATTCTAAGTTATAAGAATTAACTAGCAAATGAAACATATCACACATTCAATGAAAACACTCATACAGCCTATATTATATTAAAGGGTCCACCGCTGTCTTCAAAGCTATTCTATATAACAGTATATCAAAATCTCACAGTATAATTGCAAAATACCACTCAAGACTATTTATAAACTTAAACAAAAGACTTTAACAGTTATTAGTATAGACTATTGTGAGGTATATCAAAGTGCTAGACTATTTCATCCTAACACTTTTTTTTTCAAGTTTCAAAAAAAAAATAATTAAGTTCATATGTAACTGATGAAAGATTACTAATGACTCTAGCATCTATCTGATAATTAAAAAAATATGCTGTAATAGAAACATTTAAGAACAAGTGATCTAATATGTACAGAGTTAGTGAAATGTCTGATGAAATGGTTAAAGCCTTCACTTTATAAATGTTGAATGATAATAAAATAGATCTTAGTTCTATTAAGTAATTTTAAAGTTATGAAGCTTATAAAATAGTATATATAGGGCCGGATTCACAAAACCTCTGTGTAAGAGTTAATATGTCTTACACGGAGGCTGCAGTCTAACGGTATGACGTCAGCATGCCATGCATATTCATGAGGGCATGCTGAATCATACCCTAATAAACGAAAAGCAAAATGGCTATAAAGGCATTTTTTAATGAGCTAGGCGCCTTCGACACAATTAATTTTTTGCATAAAATAAAAAAATATATATATATATATATATTTCTTTTATTATATATTTTGTATTATGCATTCTTTTTTTATAAATATATTATATATATGCATTTTATGAGATTATTTAATTGTTTTAAATTAGATATGCATAAATATGAATATACTATGCATTTTTATTTATATGCATTTTTATATATATGCATTTTTAATGAGATTATTTAACTGTTTTAAATTAGATATGCATAAATATGAACATACTTTACATTTTTGTATATATATTTTATATTCATATGCGTATTTTACAATACTCTTGTCATATATGCCTTTAAATTTTCAAAAGTTGTATGATGTCACTAATTGGAAAAACATTTTTTGACTGAGAGTGATATAAAACAAGCAGTTGAACAGTTAATTCTTTGTCTGATGAAGCAACGAAGGTTGCGAAAGCGCTCACCTCTCCTTTTTACTTTGTTTAAATAAAGACGTTATTGTGTGGTACCCGGTATAGTGTTTTCTCTCATATGAATCATACCCTAGGCTAACACAGTCCGTGTAGGAACGTAGGGGTCGTGTCCGAATGACGAGTTCTGCAAAGGGATATTCCCCCAGAAGAGTCACAGTCCTGAAAGTAAACACCCACGAGCAAGTCTGCGGAAATGTCAAGGAACACAACACCACACATGCCCTCACAGACAATAAACCCAACTGTAATGTAAAACGTAAAAATAGCAGTTTAATTTTTTTTTTATAATTTCAAAAATGTTTGCCCGTAGTTGCACTCGTTTGCGTGGGTATGCCCTCCGCTCAGCCACAGTTAGCAGACATTGAAAAGCATATAAGATCTAAATATGCAAATTAAGCCAAGTAGCAATAGCGTAGCGGTAGAGACATTGGCCAAAGAGGAGGTAGTCACGGTTCGAGCCCCCACAACATCATTTTCCATTTTTATTTAAATAAGCATGAAAGAATCCCCTGATATATATATATATATATATATATATATATATATATATATATATATATATATATATATATAAAACTATAATTTAAGTAAAATGTAATGAAATGGGCCATGTATTTTTGAAGAAATCCGACATAATAAAATATAAAAAAAGGATCATAATTGCCCATAGCTTAGCAAGGCTTTAGCAAGCTGAATATGGGTGCCCGTAGGTGAGCAGCACTTTAACAAGCTTAATATGAGTGCCCATAGGAGAGCAGTGCTTTAACAAGCTTAATATGAGTGCCCGCAGGTGAGCAGAGGTTTAACAGGTTTAATATGAGTGCCCGTAGTTGAGCAGCACTTTAACATGCTTAAAATGAGTGCCCATAGTTCAGTAGCACTTCACCCAGCATAATATGAGTGCTCATAGCTAAATAACGCGTTACCCAGCGTAAGCCGTTTGCGCGAAGCTACGCAGCGCGCCAACCAGCTTACTGTCAGGCAACATTGGGCAAGCTGTATCAAAGCCGCCTTTACACAGACACACCTCCTAGCCTGTCTAGACAGTAGTAAAATAAAAAAAGCAATGCCCAGGGTCGAACCTGGGATACTGTGCACCATAGTCAAAGTACTGAAACACTAAGCCATGACAGCTGTACTGAAAAATGCAGTATTAGCATATATATAGGAATGAATGGAAATAGAAGCATGACAAAGCAGTTTTTTTAAGCTGATAAATATCCAAAACGGCCAATCACAGATAAGTGCGGGAAAACCGGCATATATAAGCCCCACAGGTGGGAATACACAGCATAACTGATTGTGGTACCCATTTGCAGTCAGGATGGGAGGTGCAGGAGAGGGAAGTCACTTTAGAGCACAAAGGTGGGGTGTTGAGGAGTCAAAATATATGGTTTGGCTCCTAGTCCATGATCATGAAGCAGAACTCATGCAGGGCCAGGTTCACTGGGGTGCATACAAGGCAGAGGCATGGAACCGGTTGGCACATGATCTCATCAGTGCCACAGGCATTCCGAGGACTGGTGAACAGGTCCGTCACCACCATGCGGACCTGAAGCGAAGGAAGGAGGACCAAATGAACCGTTAGATCCAGGAGGCCCGCCAAATGCCCAACGCCCCACTACTAAGTATCCATGTAATTAAGTATGTAAGAAATGCTATCCTAGCCTATAGTATGGAGACATATGTTCCAATATTACTTCCTTTATATTCCAGCTGCAGGTGTTCGTTCCGCGAATCAGTGAGCCTATGCTGATAGGCTGCTGAGGTTGCGCCACCAGGCAGGTTATTAATTATTTAGCTGGTATTGTCATAGAATATAAGTGAGACAGACTGTAAAAGAGTTCAGTGTTGTAACCCACTAATAAAGGTCAAATAAGCCTATAAGAAAGATTCTGCTAGTATTGTAAGATTAGATAAGTGATGCAGCCTGGAAAATATTGTAATGCAATCCAGTAATAAAGATTAAACAAGTCTCAAATAGAGTTTCCACCTGTATTGTAATATCAGATAACTGCTGCAGCCAGAAAATGAGTGGTAATCAAACAACAAAGGATAGACAAGTGTCAAATACATCCTTGTAAATTCTGCCATATGAAATAAGTGAGTCAGCTGGAAAGGGTTGTTGTAAACCAGTAATAAATGTTAATAAAGCCTAGAATTAAGTACCATTCTGAAATGTACATATAAAATAATTGAGAGAGTGTGAGAAAGACAGTTTGAAGCTACCAAGAAAGCTGTAATAAGTCTGGAATAAAGGTATACTGCAGTCACTACATAATGAAATGAATGAGACAGCCACAACCAAAGAGTGTAATGTGTTAAATAAAATACAGAACATGGACTGTGTCTGTCTCACAAATTGGATATGTTGCTGTACCCTTGCATTATGGAAATAGTATGGTTGTATGAAATGCTGAACATCCACAGTTGTCTAGACCCATATAAATCAAATGTAGCAGAATGCTGTACCTGAACACAGCCAGATATGAACATATATGAATAAAAAATGGAATGTATATTAATGTAGCAGTAACATCCCCATCGCCAACATTCCTAAGGTTACATACAGGAAACTGTACTAATACATGTAGGGGATATATATCTGCATCTACTAGGAATGTACAGTATATGTATAGGTAGTTTTAGTTGTTAATGTAAAATTTCTCCACCTTACCCTATTTTCACAAATGATGCCATTCCACACCAAACCGGGTATGTGTATTCACAATTAATTCCCATGGACATTTGTCCTGTTGGTTCATACATATCTGTATGTACATTGATGCATGTGCCCCGTTCACATATCCAAACCTGATGGCCTGTTGCCACCAATCAACCCTGCATGCTGTTGGAATGTGCACTGTTGTTCTAAATATGCATGTGTTATGCTTGCTGCTTAATGTTCGGAATTCATGGGTGTTTGGTTAATGGGAATACTGATGTATGCTGTTACAACTAATTTTGAATGGTATTGTTTGGTACTAACCCAAAATTCCATAAAATACTGCTAAACATAGGACAACAGGGAAGGCGGGTTCCAGCGGACCCACCTCTCCCACCTCAGCTGGCGAGTGCACCTGGCACCAGTGCCCAGGCTGGGACCTCCTCTCCGGTGGCCCTGTGCCACCTTTGGGTGGAAGCACTGCAGGGGATGGGGCTCGTCCCCCCTCTGCAGCGTGGCCGGAGGAGAGCCTCCACTCACCCTCCATAGGGTCCGGTCTGTGGTGCGTAGTGAGATCAGGCATTCTGTGACTGATCCCCTACACCAGCTTGAGGCAAGGGTGGCACAACTCATGGGTGTGTCTGCCCATCCTATCCAGCCCCCAGCACAGCCTCGGCCTGGGCTGTGAAGGCGCAGTGGTAACTGCCTATGGGTGGGGATTTCAATTCCACTGTTGCCATCTTTGGGCTCATGGGCTTGCGATATCCAAGCATCCATCCCCATCATTTGTGTTTACCCCCCACATGTGTCATACTCCGCCCCTGTATGTGTCTTGTTTGTCTTTTCTGTTAACCTCCCCAACCTACCTCCCCAAATATACCTACTTCCTGTACCTCACATTCCACTCCCACCTGAAAAATAAAAATAAAAAAGGGCACTCTGTTCCCACAAAAAAATTACGCCCCATACATAGCTACCCAATTTGCACACATGTCCACTGGACATGTAAACTGATAATTCTAATTGGCAGTGCAACATATTTTGTTGTCCTCACCCCTCTCTCAGGGGTGAAAGGTTTAAAATTTCACACCAAATTTCACACATATGCACAGCTGTTGCTGATAAAGAAATGGGCAGCTATTGGGCCTTCCCTACATCCTTCCTGCACATCCCGAGCTTGTTTTCCTACTGTCCTACCCTCTTTTTGCCCCCTTTTTCACCACTTTATTATCTCCCCATTTTCTTTTCTTTAAAAGAAATTAGCGTGGGTGTTAGCGGGAGTAAGCACTTTTAAGCTGTAGTCAGTGGGTGTGCGCTTGTGTGTGCTTAGCTAAGCGAGTGTGCGCATGTGTAAGCATTGCACAAACCAGCGCAAACCCGCTTACAACTGCTTAAAAGTGCCTTAGTCGCTCTGTATGACAAGGCCTGTAGTCTGCTCATCAGCAAAATAAAATACCCCTGACAGTCTCTAACCCCAGACCTTGGAAACACTAGTCTGCATGAATTACCACTGAGCCACAACAGATATACAAGAACTTGGTGCTGAAAGAAATATATCATGAAATACAAGGAGTGAATGTAAAGGGAATATAGGAAGGCCATTACACAAAGCTTGTTCCCTGAATCCTTACTGGCAATTCTTGTGGAATTGCATTACATTAGTGTGATAAGAGAAACAGCCATGCTAGGAGGTAATAATGTTATAGTAGCACCTTACAAACTCCACACAGTATCAGAGCAGGATAAATAAACACCACCATATTTGAATAGGTATGAGGCCAGACTTCCCAACTGTGACTTATTTACAGGGATGTCCCTGATTTGCAAAAAAATGTTACTTGTGCCCCACTGACTCCCTGTGAAATGTACTAACAGTAGGCAGAACGGTGGGGTACCCCACGTAATGGTGACTGTCAATAAGTTAAAGTAGACACTACTTGCATGTCAGAAATGGTGTAGTAATACATATGCTCAAAATACCCTACAGTCACAACTGCAGAATATCTGAAATATATCACGGGTGTATCCCACTGATATGTACCTTTCCCTGAGGCTGGTCAAATATATACCTGAGAGTATCTGAGGCCTGCAAGTGTCAGAAATACACAGGCATATCAGCCTGTCTGCTGTTTCACACTCTGTGAATTGCTGTAGAATTACTCCCACAAGCACACCCTCATGTAGGAGTACAACACAGAAATATCAAAGGATGTAGCCATCTAACAAACTAATGACAGTATAGCAGTTTAGAAGCACTGCATGTGCCTGATATTCATAATTGTTAGTACAAAATACAAGGCCCTAGTACTGCTCAGCAGCAAAATAAAATACCCGTGTAAGTGTCAAACCCCAGACCTTGGACTCACCAGACTGCATGCAGTGCCACCAAGCCACAGCAAAGATATAAGAACTTACTGCTGAAAGAAATATATCATGCATTACAAGAAGTGAATGTAAATGGAAAATAGGAAAGCCATAGCAACACATTCCAGTAAAGACAAATATCAGGCCTTCAAGGAGTGAATATAAAGGGAAAATAGTGAAGCCATAGCAACACATTGCAACAACTACTGTTGTATACCAGTTAATCCACAACTCCCACAGGAAAGAACATACTCCCATGTAAACAGTGTTAACATTAGCAGGTGTGAGTTAACATACACACTGAGAAGAGTAAACTGGAAAAAGCAACAGTCAGGTTTCAGTACAACATGCATTTCAGTGGCTACAACACAGCCTTAGATATGAGAGACATACCAACCTTCTGACTGACACAACAGTGTCCACAGCAAACCAGCATGGTCCCTACCTTGCAAAACTGAAAGGCCTACGCCTACCTAACCTAACATTTTATAGCAGTGTCCTGAAATCACAGTGAGAACTGCAATTACCACACAGCAGGCTGCATGCAATTAGTAAATGCTGGCCACCAACAGGTGCAGAGGCCATCACATGCACATGTGCAGATACCTACAAAAGCAGCCTGTACTGCCAGTCCACACATGCAATAATATCATTGCAGCAACTGGAGGGAGAGAGAGAGAGAGAGAGAGAGAGAGAGAGACAGAGAGACAGACCAAAAAAAAAGAAAAACCAAGCCAGCCAGCCATCCAGCCAGCCATCCAGGCATCCAGGCAACCATCCATCCAGCCACCCAGGCAGCCATCCAGCCATGCCGGCAGCCAGCCAGCCATCCAGGCAGCCATCCAGCCAGCCATCCAGGCAGCCAGCCAGCCATCCAGGCAGCCATCCAGCCAGCCATCCAGGCATCCAGGCAGCCAGCCATCCAGCCACCCAGGCAGCCAGCCAGCCATCCAGGCAGCCATCCAGGCAGCCAGCAAGCTAGCAAGCCAGCAATCCAAAAAAAAAAAGCTGTCAGAGACAAAGGTAATGTAAACTACATAATCTAATAATCTACATACTGTGAACCCTCGATATGTGTTAGCAGTCTGTATCTATATGTATATGAAGATGTGCATAGGGCAAAGGACATACTGCAACTGTTAGTGAAGGCTGGACATACATATGTAGTTGAAGGTTGCTATGTGCAGATATCAATGTAGGTTGTAGTGTGTGGCATTGAAAACAGCATGCAGTGCAGGTATATGTCATGTGGTGGTGAACGTCTGTGTGACTGAGCCAGTGAGGCCTGCTACAGCTATATGGCTTGAGGACAGCATAATGCATTATGCACAACAGTGTGCAATATCATTACAGAATGGTATGTCTCACAACTGTTGCAGAAGTGATATTCCCACCATGAAAGGTGGGCAGTCCATGTACCTACATGTGCATGTATATGTACAGCAATGGATGTTACGTGTGTGTGTGTGTATATATATATATATATATATATATATATATATATATATATATATATATATATATATATATATATATATATATATATATATATATATATACATATATATATACATATATATATATATATATATATATATATATATATATATACATATACATATATATATATATATATATACATATATCTATATATCGATATACATATATATATATCTATATATCTACATATCTATATATATATATATATATATATATATATATATATATATATGTACATAGAGGGGTCTGTATAGCTACATAGAGATATATGGATAGATAGATAGAGAATATGTATATACATATAGATATAATAGACAAATACATATATAGATATAAATTTAGATACATACATGTATACAGATAGATATGAATGTCTATAGATATGTATATATATATATATATATATATATATATATATATATATATATGGTTATATATAGTGGTGCGTGTATAGATATATATATACATATATGTAGATATGTATATATATTTACATATATATATATATATATATATATATATATATATATAGATATGTATATATTGATATATATATATATATATATATATATATATATATATATATATATATATATATATATATATATATATATAGATAGATATATAAAAAGAGAGTGAGAGAGGGGGACATGGGGGCAGATGTACTGCAACAGGTGCCTGGTTACCAAGGCATGGACAGAACACCAGTGTTAATACTGCAGTACCATACCCCATTCCAAAACATGTTACCCACTAATTTCCACATAGGTGGTTGCCTGCCTACCACTGGAGGTGTCAGAAGAGAACATGGGACACAGGTGTACAATAACCTCCCCTTTGATATCCACAGTGGCACACTAGTCTTGTAATCCCTGTACATGGTACGTGTCATCACAAAAGGTGTGTCAGCTAGGGAAATGTAAGTCAGTGTACCCCTGTACACCTCACAATGTCCTATGCAGTATGTACCTCCCATGAGAACTACAGCAAGTGGAAAGTCCACAGACATACCTAACAAAGACTGATAATGGCCACAAACACATTCCCTATGCAGACTGACTCACAAAACCACAGCTAGAGTGCCTTGCATACTGCCTACACAGAGGTTACCAGTGCTGGACATACAGAGTTATGTCACACCTATACCAGTTGGCCAACCACCATGGCAATACCTCACAATCCGTCCAGCCTACATGACCTAGGGCCCTAATCCCTGTCACCGCACTAAACAGCACATGCTGGAGGTACAGGTTTCTGTACACAAATATGCCATACCCTGGACGAAACCACCCAGCATTAACAAACAAGGCTCCTCATTAGTAGATGTCATACATACCCCTGATGAATGTCATGGAGATAGGTAATATGCCTTGTGAGTCCCCTGCGTGTAACCGTTTCACAGGAGCAAGTAAAATCACAGTACATGTGTACCAAAGGGCAGGGTAGCATATGGCTAGGCTGCCCTAGGCCCAGGGCCAATAGCATAGTACCTACCTATGACACAATGCACACACACATGTACTCAGTGCAATACCAGCTATGTGACATTGAATGAGTGTGACACTGACTGTGTGCAAGGTCTGTAAAGGTGTGATAGCTTAGCGTGAGTTTGTGTCTGTCATGGTAGTTGTTGTCCTTGGTGTGAGGCCAGAGAAAGATGTGTCAGTTATTGGGATGCAAACATAGTAAATTGGCATATGTTGTGCCGTAGTTCCCTGTGTACAACTGTGGTGTCCCATCATAGGCAGAAGCAATACATGTATGCTTAGTAAGTGGTACTGCTGTTGAATCCAGCTCACATACGAACTGTTGTACTACCTGACGTTGTAGGCCTAAACACTACAGTATGGTGTATGTTCACATTCTGTGGTAATACTGTTTGGTGTGTTACCTGTAGTCTGCACAGATTACATACCTCATGCATAGGTATCTGTAAGTAGGGGCACACAGTACTATAAGGTACACAGTTAATGCTCATCTGTGTCGTCATACATTTGTGTGTTGTATGTATGTGTAATGTGTGTGTAATGATGCCTGTACCATGACCGCAATCACATGTGTGTTACAGGGTATGTGTGTGTACCTGGCAGCATGTATACTCTGTGACAGCTTTATGCTGGCTTTAGTAACAACTGTGCACGTATGTCAGGTAGGGGTATGGCATCAAAGACTAGGGTGGATTACCATTGAAACTGTACATGTGTATTGCATTCATTGCATGGGACGACAATATTCTTCATCCATTAGCTTGATACATACCCAAGTGTGAGGTTTTGCATTGTATCCCAAACAGTGTGCTGAGTGCTCGTGTATACTAGTTTGTTGTATGGAGTGTGGCAGGCACTGTCAGACAGTTGTGGGCTGAGCACTGATATGTGATATCGAACATGTGTATCCCCTGATAGACAGACAGATGCTATATATGGCAGTGAAGTGATATCAGTACATTTGAATATTAAGTGTGCCACATGACTTGCTCACCTATTTTTCTTTTCCTTCCTTCCAGGGTGATGGTGCATCAGAGAAACCCACCTTATACAGCAGCAGAGGATCAGGAGATCCACCAGAGCCTGGTGCAGAATTACTGTGTGCTGTTTTCCAGGACCAGCCAGAACCAGCATGAGAGGGCTGCACTGTGGCAAGAACTTGTCCGTCGGGTAAATGACATAGGCATGCATAACCGGACATATGAGCAGGTACGCCATCACTGCAGTGATTTAATTAGACATGTCCAGCAGCGTGCATCTGATATCCACAGACAACAGCTTGCCACAGGTGGTGGGGTACCTATCCACCCCCCCCCTCACCAGTGTGGAGGAGCACCTCCTAAGTGTTGTGGCTCCAGGCCAACAACAAGAACATCCACAAACATGTGTCATCATGGAGGCCGGAGCCACCCAGCATGTTGAAATGGAGTGTGCAGGTAACATGCCATATCTGTAGTCGACTGTTCTCTGTACTGGTAGTCTATGCATGTGTGAGATGTGTACTGTTTGTGTACCTGTTAACCTGCCCATTCTTCTGCAAGATTGATATTCTGAGCATAATCTGTACAGCTGTGAAAACCACCTGTTGTATTACTGTACTTTATCATACTCACAGTATCAAAGGCACAGTTGTGGACACTGGCAATCACTCTCATATGTTTGCAGGTCCCTCTGGAGTGACAGCAAGGCAGCCAATCCATGCTGGTGAGTGTGTAATAACAATAATATTGCTAATAACATGTGCATGTCATATGGAGGTGTAGTGTGTGCACATGTAACACCTACGCATAATGCATGCTGTGCATGTTTGCTGTTAGACTATGCATATCCCATTATTCTCAGTAGCTGCCTCACTCACATGCAATACACAGAGCATGACACACATGTGTGGCAACACAGTACTGGACATTGTATAGGCACACCAGATACACATGTACACAACACACACATGTTTGGCATACACACTTCACCTTAGCCTGCTACACATGTCCAATTATGACATCTGCTGTATGGCCAGCCATAAGCATCCCACTTATCTATGCAGCACACATAATACACCTGAGGGGTAGAGGCCTGTCATGTCTTTGTGCAACAGTCTGGAACAAATAATACATTCATGTTAGGCAATGCTCACTATTGTCCACCTTACACACCCATGTAACAAGAGGCTGTGTAATTGTGGATGTAGAGATGTTACTGCACTTCAGGTACAGCATGCTAGCTGCCTGTCTGGCACACATTATTATTGTTGACTGACCACAAGAAGCATGTTGATCATGGCTCACGTTACTACACCACATCCAGTTCCACTGACCACATAAGTACACATAGCTGTTATTGCGTAGCACCGTCATGTGTTTTGTGTGTGTGTGTGTGTGTGTGTGTGTGTGTGTGTGTGTGTGTGCAAATCTATGCACCCACAGCTTGCAACACTTGCACAACATTGTTATGTCCTTGTACACATTGTGTCCCAGGGTGGAGACAATCACTGAACAACTACACACAAGTATCAAGTACACGTATACTGTTATTAACAAGGGCTGTCTACACTTGCGCTGCATGTTCCTGTGCAACACATAACCTGCATGCTGACATGTGTGCAGTGATGTTTTTCCTTGTGAAATGGCCACCCACTTTAAAACAGTATTGTGTATGTGTTGGATTGCAGGTGTGTCTGTGTTTGTATCTGCTGTACTGAGGAGTGTGCCTGTGTGCTTGTGTGCCTGTGTGTATGTGTGCATGTGCACCTGTGCACCTGTGTACCTGTGTGCATGTGTGCATGTGTGCCTGTGCACTAATATTGTGTACACATTTGTAAACTGTGTTTCCTATCTTCCTCTCACAGGTTCTGATGTTGCTCTGGTGGAGTGCAGCAGGGAACCTGAAGCCACTGCTGGGGATAGTGCTAATGATGATACATGTGTAATGGCACAGGGAGGTGTGACAGAGTCTGTCGTTGGTCATCCAATTGACAGTACACAGCAGTCAACCCCATCAATGCACACAGTCATCCTGCCGATACATCCATTGTCACCAATGTCCTTAGCTGAGGGACAGCATACAGTGGGCATTGACCAGGGTAGTGTGGTATCATTGGCACATGCATCCCCTCACAGCAGCCATGGCCAGATTCCTGACATGGTACCACACAGGCAGATGTCCAGGGGTTCTCGTGGGAGCATCCGTGGTCGTACTACCCCTGTCAGACATGCCCACAGAGGTCTATCAACCTCAGCTATGTTCCGGGCTGTAATGCAGGCACAGGCACATATAGAATGGTACACCAGACAGGGTCTGAGGGAGCTTAGAGCACATTGCACCGCTATGAATGACACTATGCGTGACATTGCGTCTGCCATCCGTAACATCAGCGAGGTCATTGATAGACTTTGGGGGGACACATTAGATCTGTTCCATAACTACATGTCCAGGAGCCAGGACAGTGCAGGACGGTTGAGGCATTGACGTGGACGTCTGCCAGCAACATTATCAGCTGCAAGTCATCGCGGATGACAACAAACCTGCAGCCACTCCCATAGTGCCAGTACCAGCCCCAGCAATGCTGGGTCTGTGTTGTCATTAGACCGTCCTAGAAGACCACGTGCACATGGCTCTGGACAATCCCAGCAGGGACATGTGTCCAGTCAACAATCCACTGCTTCTGATGACAGTACCCAGTCTGGCTTAGTACCTGATACTGTCCGTAGCACCCCTGCCAGGCACAGGTACCGTGTCCATGGCCAGAGACAGTGACCTGTATAACCTGGCAGGTACAGTCTGTGGCTGTCCACAAACACCCGTATATGGCAGCCACATGGTGGAACTGTGTGCATGCATACACACACACATAATGCTAACACCTAGGGCTAACACATACACACACACATCGCAGCAACGTTGCCCCATCTTGTACTGTTGTCCCTCACTAACACACACACACATACATGTCAATTGGATGTGTCAATGGCAGACTCTGGCAAACCAAGTACACACCCTGTGCATATGATGAAACTGTGCCACCTCCTGCCATCTGTAACATTGATGCTGGAACAGGATAGCATGGTACTGATGCACAGGGTGACTACATAGCACTGTAGTTATATTATCATGTTGTTAACAGTACAGTGTAATGATATTGTTGTGGGTATATTCGAGCATGCATGGTGCATTAACTATGTTTGTCATTGCAGTTTTGTATACACCAGTGTTAATTCCCAAAGTGTACTGTCTGCACATGTGCCACATGGCTGTTGTGTGTACCTGTGCCTGTATGTGTTGGGGTGTGGACAGTACATGTGTGATGTTTGCATCACCGATTTGCAGGTGTACATTTGTGAACATGGTCAGCATGGAACATGACATGGTTTGACAGTATGCTGTGCATGATACGGTTTCCACATGTCAGTGGTCTGCATTCTGGTAGTATACACAGCTTACATAGCCTGACATTCAGTGGTCATTACATGGTGTCTCCTCAACTGATACACAGACGTAGGAACCTGGTGTCAGTGATATCCCTGCAGTACTACACTATACCAGTAGCCATTGTTACTGAGCCCCACACATCCCTGGGAACAATACCCTTTGGCATATAGCAGTCTCATGTACATTCCAACACACTATGGATATGTCCATCCATGACTGCAAATACATACAGTGGCCTACAATGCATTCTACACATGACACACCTAACCACCACAAGGGTATCATACGGACAGATACCTGTTGTCCAAGCCATGGTATATTGCTGTAACGCTACTGTGTCATTGTCATCGGCATGTAGTCAACATAGTACCATGTAGGTGGTAGCACCCATCATGTAGAACGGGTAATGGTGTGTACATGTGGACAGGTGTTATCTTGTCTATCCTGTGATATTCACATTTCCAAAGGTATTCTGCAGTCCTTCTGTGTATCACCTAAGCAAGAAGTTGTCTGTATACATATCGGCAACAGTTGCCATACACCTACACTGGATGGCCATCACTCACAGACTTTGCTGTGTTTTAACATGTCTGACATATACTGCAGACATGAACTGTCACCCACATTAATCTATCAAAGCTTTCATGAGTGTGTGTCACATAGTTGGCCTAGGACAAAGATCACTGCAGTAGCTTGCATTGTTACCAACATACATGTATGGCCTAAGGTCTGGTAAGCTGCGGCACATGGCAGCAAAGGTAACAGCTGTATTCATATGGGGCAGGCTTCACACATAGGAACTATTAAAGGTCACAGGTACATATCTGTATGTGGCAAACACATACCTGATGTATGCATGGCAATTACTGTTATAATAATATGTCATACAATAATGAAAACAAAACACACAACACATTCACAAACTGTGTGGCAAACGCACACATGGCATTTGTAGGATTCAAACCACTACCTAACTAGGTTATGGCACTTGAGGGAGATGCATTAGTGCAGCGCACTATTCGCATTACTGGATGATTTCTCTTCTACTGCTGTATTTATAGAGTGCTGACATCATCAGTGTTTCCAAAGAAGAATGTACATCTTTTAGTGTGTTATCCCAGTCTTCAAAATGGCCATTCCTTTCACAAAGAATTGCAGACATACACACACACAGCATTTGCAGGATTCAAACCCCTACCTAACTATGTTATGATACTTGAGACAGACGCATTAGTACAGCGTGCTATTCGCATTACTCCTGCTGTATTTATAGGGTGCTGACATCATCAGTGTTTCCAAAGAAGAATGTACATCTTTTAGTGTGTTATCCCAGTCTTCAAAATGGCCATTCCTTTCACAAAGAATTGCAGACACACAGCGTTTGCAGGATTCAAACCCCTACCTAACTATGTTATGATACTTGAGACAGACGCATTAGCACAGCACGCTATTCACATTACTGGATGATTTCCCTTCTCCTGCTGTATTTATAGGGTGCTGACATCATCAGTGTTTCCAAAGAAGAATGTACATCTTTAACTATCCCTCAGTATGGGGGATAACAATATCTGTGCATTCACAGAAACCTAGTTCAGGGTCACATATGCACACTGGCACTGCCAGGTTATGTTCTATACCATGCTTCGTGACCACAGGACTTGTGACACAGAACACAAGTAGGGGGTGTATCCATATACATCACAGATACACACACCTCTGGGTTGGTCCCACTGGACTAAGCATGACAGGCCATACATATACACCTACCATTGTGCAAAACTGCCTTTTGGTTTGGTGTGTAGTTCAGACCACCCACCCATACCCAGTAACCACACTTGGCATTCCTGGGAACAGTGTCGGATATGAAGGTCTTCACACACAACATTATTGTGGTTGACTTCAGGTACACAAATATTGACTGGGGATACTACTCAAGCCCTCAACATCACCCTACAGCCACTACAATTTGTGAATCCATGTGCTATGGCACAACCAGTTACCACACCCACTAGGGGGAATACATATTGGACCTGATCATCACCAACATGGGGACTCTATGTTCCACACCAGAGGTAGAACTGTCATTATTAAGATCAGACCATGATCAACTTTCCCTGGACATCCATATCCCGTCCCCACACCCAGCCAAGGAAATCACTGTAAAGAATTTCTCAAAAGCAGACTTTGCACTTGTGAAGACTGGGGTGGAATACTTCAGAGGCCCCATGCTGGAGGTTAATACAGACCAATCTGCAGAATTCTTTACAAATGCATTGTATGAGCAGCTGCAGTTATGCATTGATCATGCTATCCCACATAAAACCATGACTCCTCCAAAACAGGAGACCTGTCTGGTTGACCCCAGCCATATATAAGCTGTACAACAGAAGGAGAAAGCTACTACATAACAGAGCAATAGCCCACAGACCCAGATAGATCATAACCTCTCCTTTGCTAATACCATTTATAGAGAGTCATTGCTAAGAACTTTGTATAGCCCTCCTTCTCACATGGGTGTTTGCATGTAGATCATGTGAGGTCATTGTGGCCCTCTACTACTCACTCATCAGGACCATGTTTGACTACAATGCCCCTTTTGGGGTGTACCTTACCCAACACCTGCGGCAACTACAGTGAACACAACAGTACCTCCCCAAGAGAATCATGGGCTACACACAGATGTCCTATGCAGCTCAGCTAAAGGATCTCCAGCTCTACTCAGTTGCTTAACGCCTACTCAGAGGTAATCTATGCCTGACGTACACAGCCATTTCAAACCAAGAAGTAATGGACATGCTCCACCTCATAACATCCAAGACCCTTACAGCTACACACTCCAGGGACATAAACCTCAGCACAAGCATAAATAGGACATGCTGCAGGGAAAGATTCATTACTCACAGGCTCCCCTCACTCTGAAATTGAATCCCAATTAAAGTTAGACATAGACCCTCACCAACCGTCTTCCAGCAAAATACAGCTGCATGGATGGGAAATTGCAAATTCACCCCTGGGATCTCCACTGTGTCTCTGCTTGACAGAGGCACAGCAAAGTAGCCTTAAACAGTGCCTTCTGTGACCTACTTTACAGAGGCACAGTAGGCTACTCTACTGGGGAGGCAGACGCCAAATACACTCTGCCTAGGCTTATGAATTCCCCAGGGCAGACAGCCTAGTATTCACCTCTGCACCTATGTTTATGTTTGGGATGCACAATATTTGTTGCTGCTACTGTTTGCAGGTCTTTATTGCCGTAGCTTTCACAGTTTCTGTGAACAATGTGTGTATCTGCATAACGTTTGATCATGACAGGGTTCCGGTATATTAATATATGTGTCTGTTGTCATTTAACTGTGTGCACAGGGTGGATTGCTGGATCATGGGAGGTTCCTGGCTTAACACATACAACTGCCAGATATGTGTAACTGACTGCTATACTCAGATATGCACTAAGTGTGTGAGCATGCCCAGTCCAGGCTTTCCATGGTTTGTTGCCTGACACGTGTCTCATTTATCCAAGTGTGTGAGCATGCCCAGTGTGACCTTTCCATATGTTGTGATCTGAAGTCCACTACATTTGTGGTTGTGTGTGAACATGACCAATATTGACATTAATACTGTGTGTGTTGGAAGTCATGTTGTGTTCTTACTGCCAGACTCCTTTGTGTCATAACTCAAAAAAGATTATGCTGTACTTGCAGGGTTTCCATGGGATAGTTTGCAAAGACTTGGCAACATTCTCTCATACTGGCTAAACACTGTAATACTGTCATGGTGTAGTGGTTCAGTACTTTCACTACGGTGCACAGTATCATGGGTTTGAGTCCCATCACTGCTGTAAATGCTCATACTGAGCAAACCAGACTAGTTAAGGGCCAGTTGGGCAACTATGAGCATGTTGCATCTTGTTCAGCTATGGCCTACTTAAACCAGGCTTGTCCGACATTGCTGTGTATTCACCAACTTAGGTGGACATTGGCAAACATTACTCCACAGTGACCACAGTTGTGCTACTTGGTGTGTGTGATTCTGTTCATAGGTTCATACTAGGCTACCTGCCCTAGGGCATTTATAATCCTATCCAGAGTGTGTTTGGCTTTCGACACACATTGTAAGTGGAGTTTGCCATTACATTTTTCATGGTTAGTATACTGTGCCTCTGGCTAACAGTGAAGTAGAAGTGATACCCAGGGTAAACCTACAATCTCCCATCCACTCATCAGGATTCCTCTTGAAGAGAGTCAATGAGGGACTCTGGCTAACCTGGAGTGAGAGTTTACTCAAGAGTGGGGGGAGCCTCTGGGTTATGGATCTGTCACTCCAGCATGTCCTATTTATTTCAGTCCTGAAGTTCAGGTCTCTTGAGTGCATAGCTTGATGGGATTCTGATTTTCCAAGGTGCAGCATGTCCATTGATTCCAGGTTGGACATGGCTTTATACATCTGGCACAGATCGCCCCTGGGCAGGCAGTATGCCACTGAGTGGAGCTGCAGTTTCTTTAACCGGGCAGTGAATGGCATGTGTTTGAGCCCTTTGATCCTCCTGGTGAGGTACTTTTGTGGTCTTTCCAGCTGCTGCAGGTGTCTGAAAAGGTACATCCCACAAGGGGCATTGTACTCAATTATGGGCCTGATGAGGGATGAGTTAAGAGGCACAATGACCTCCCCTGATGTAGATGTGATTACCTTCATGATTAGGTGGGCTATATGAAATGTTTCTCTGAACACTTTGGCCACATGGTTGTCCCTTATCACTTCTTCCATACTTAATGGGTTACCACGTATGTAGTGATTTGTGGGCACTTAGTTTTTGACAAAGGGGAGGACTATACACTGTTTTGTGTTTAGCTTGAGGACATGGCTCTGGCACCAGTTGTCTGTTTCTATGAGGCCCTTTTTTAGGATGCTTGTGTCAGCTGGAGGGTCGATTATGGTGCCCAGTTTGCAGTCATCTACAAACTTGTTCACCAACAGTCCTTCTGTGTTGGCCTGTACCTCTGAGAAATATATATCAAACAAGGGAGGTCCCAGGACTGAGCCTTGTGGGATGCCACTTGTAGCTGGTTTGTGTTCTGACATGGCTCCAGCATTTCAGACCATGTGGGTTCTGTCCTTGAGCCAGTTTGCAACCCATCTAGTGACATAGGGGTTTCTATTGAAGCTGGTGATCTTATCTATGATGACCAAGTGGGGTACTGTATGGGAGGCTTTTGCAAGGTCCAGGTAGGCTGTGTGGACCACCATCCCCTCGTCAATGGCCTTGGTGACTGTTTCAAATGACTCAACCAGGTTTAAGAGGCAGGATCTGCCCTTAATAAAGCCAAAATGGGTAGGATCCAGTGTCTGTGTGTCCCCAATATGTTCATTTCTGAGGTCCATGATGATCCTTTCCATAGCTTTGCAGACCAACCTAGTCAGGCTTCTGGGGCGATTGTTTGCAGTATCCGTTGAGGCACCACCTTTGTGGAGAGGGTCCACTGTTGCTGTACACTGCTCTTTTAGTACATATCATGTGTTAAGGCTGACATTGAACAGTGGTTTTATGTGTGTGTTCAATTCTTCTTGGGGTTCATGTTGGACACAGCCCAGGACACCGTCTGGTCCCATTGATGCTGTGTGTTTTGCTTTGGAGAGGCTGGCTGTTTCCTGAGCATCTGCGATGTCAGGGGGCCAGCACTCTGCTAGGATAGATATTTGCCCTTTTGGTGGGGAGGGGGGGAGAAGTTTGCACTGAACCTGTCAGCTTGGATGTTGGCAATGTCTGTGGGTTTGTTGTATTTGTTGTCATTTTGGACTAATTCTGAACATATCTGGGGATTCCCACACAGGTTCCTACAATAAGTAAAGAATGCCTTGTGATTATCCTTGGTGTCCTGTACGATTTTTATCTCACAGATGGCCTTAGACAATTTTATATGTGGACGTTGTTTTTCAATAATACTGGTCAGAGATGGCTTCCCTTTTTGTGATTTGGATCTATCATATAGTAGCTTCCTCCTTGTATTGTATGGTTTGTTTATGGCTGGGGTCCACCAAACAGGATGCCTGCCTTTGGAGGATTGGGTCTTGGTTTTATTTGGGATTGCATGATCCATGCATTCCTGACGGTGTTCATGGAATGCGTTTATAAAGGGCTATGAGGTCTGGGCCGTATTTTCCACAGACACAGGGGCTGTGAAGGATTCCACCTCAGTTTTGAGGTGTGTGACATATGCTTTAGTGAACATTTTTCACTGTGGTTTTCTGGCCATGGGCTGGGGTGGGGATGTGAATATCCAGTGAGATTACTATCTGGTGTGATCGTACCAGTGAGGGATACACTTCTGGTCTTGGGCATAGAGCCCCCATGTTGGTGATGATCAGGTCCAGTATGTTTTCTCCTCTTGTGGGAGTGGTAGCAAGTTGTTCCATAGCATTTTGGTTTATAAATTCTGGGAACCTTTGGCCTAGGGTGTTGGAGCTAGGGTAATGCTCCCAGTGTATGTTTGGGAAGTTGAAGCCGCCCAATATAATGGTGTTTGGGGAGATCTTCATATTTTCATGTGTTCTCCAGTTGGCCAAGTGTGGTTCCTGGGTTTAGGAGGGTGGTCTGTAGCAGGCTATGAACTGGAAGGCAGTTTTACCCACTGTTGGTTACACATGGATAGTCTCTGATGCTTCATGCTGTGCCACCAACCTGGGGGTGTGGGTATCTTTGACAAATATTGATACTCACCCTCCTTTTGTAGTTTGTTCCATGTTTTGCAGCTGTAAAGCATGGTATGAGGTGTACCTGTGAATGCTAGGGTGCTCTTGGGAGCCTTGAACCAGGTTTCTGTTACTGCACAAATATCAACATTCTCCATGCTGAGGAGTGTTTGGAGTGCATGCATCTTGCAGTTTAGCCTTCTGGCATTGAGTAGCATTACTTATACTTTCTTATCCCTTGTGATACCTATGGAGGTGGGTTTGTGTTTTGAGCCTTACCTAGAAAAGGCACTATGGGGGTGACAAGAGCCTTTGGCAATATCCAATAGGCCACAGGTGATAGGTGAAATCCATCCCTAGCAAAGCATCATGTCTTGTCGAGCATCTCATCCCAGGCTGACAGGCATTGAATCCCCTTTCACTGACACCAATACTTAAGCCAATTGTTGTAATTGATCATCTTGTCTTCATATTGTGAGCTCATGTTTGGTGAGGGTAGGATGCTACTGAAGGTCATCAAGTTTGCATATACGATATGGTGGTAAATGCTGTTTAGCACTACCTTACATTGCTTAACACATGGCAATCATGCCTCAGGTGCTGCTGCAGGGCTGCTTATGTTGGATGCGCATACTGCACTCCCTATAATTGTTTGGAAACAGGTAGTGTCAAGTTAGGCATCCCTTTTACTATATGTGCGAGTCAGAGAGAGGTATCATTTCCAGGGTTCCTACTGAGCCAGTGTATGTGCTATGCGTTGCCTCTTTGCCAAGGCTGGGGCAGGCTCAGGTTGTCCCTCCTCTGAGTCACACTCTGCTTGTGATGGCCTTGGCACTGGTGGGGGGCTGTTTGGCCCATGCCTATGCTGGTCCTGTTGCAGCTGTTTTCGCAGGATCATATTATGTAGCATAGCACATACCATGACAATTTGGGTACATGTAGTTGATGAGTATTGCAAGGCTCCACCAGATGTGTCCAGGCACCGGAACCATGACTTGAGCACCCCAAACACACGCTTGATTACATTTCGTGTTTGTGCGTGTGCCTCATTATGGCGTTCTTGTTCAGGTGTGTGTGCGTTTCTGATGGGTGTCATCAGCCACGGCTCCAGTGCATAGCCAGCATCCCCCACTAAGTGACCATGTGGGATGTCCCCATTGGCAAATGTCTGGTACAGCTGGGTCAGATGCCAGATATGGGAATCATGGTAGCTTCCAGGGCAGCCAGCACACACATTTATTATTATGCCCTGGGCATCACACACGACCTGGCAGTTGATGGAGGGGAAGCCCTTGTGGTTAATGTAGGCCCTACCCTACTCACCGGCTGGTGCTTTGATGCGTATATGCGTGCAGTCTATTGCACCCACTACCTCAGGGTATTCTGCTATTTGCTGGAAGAGACGCATATTGCTGGCCAATACCTCACGGGAATTGGGGAAATATACATGATCACCGACATGTGCTGACATGGCATCCAGGAAATGGTGCAGTACCCTGGGTGCTGATGCCTGTGATATCCCCATCATATCACCAGTTGGTCTCTGAAAGGTACCTGTTGCTAGTATTCTTAGGCCAACACATACCTTGGTTTCCACTGGGATGGGTTCCCCTCTGTTGGTTCTGTGTGTGAAGCGTGGCCTGCACAGCTCCACAATTTGCTGCAGGAGGTCTCTGTCCACTCTATAGCACTCCACTATCTCCAGCTCATGTAACCCCTGGTAGGTGACCCTGGGGCTGTACACTCTTCTCCGTCTCCTCACTGTGGGTTGTCTGGCAGCATTTGCATTGTCACCACCCTCAGCATGTTGCATATGTCATCTTATAACAGCAATGGCAGCCCCTAGCATTTTTTGTCTGAGTGAAGCTTTTTCAGTTTTCACTTCTAGTAGCATACTCCAGTGTTTCAGTGTCTCTTGTGAGAAACAAACTGCACTGTTGTTTGCAGAGTTTTAAGTGCTGGGCTGGGCTAGGCTAGTGTTCTGCCTGTGTTATTGCCTGATTCGGATTGTTTTCACCTGCTAGCTCTACTAGTATCACCTGGTAGCTTCCTGCTATTTGTTGTGCTTCCTTTTTCCTTTCTGTTTCCTCAGGGGGAGCGATGCGCATACAAGCGCAAACACGCTCACAGCAGCTCACACATGCGCATACATGCTTAGACGGACTAAAACTTGCTTATTTGGGCTAAAACACGTGCACACCAGCGCAAACAAGTTTACAGGTCTTCCAACAACCTTATACATGCTTACTCCGGCTTAAACGCGCGCACTCTTGCTTCCACGCGCGCACTCTGTCTTATTCAAGTTTACAGGTGCGCACACGCATGCATACCCGCTCAGCAAGAAACTTTGGTGTTATCCACAGTATACACCTTCCATTTCTTGGCTTTCCCTGGCCTACCTGTTGACACACCTCTTTCCATGATGTCTAACTGACACCTAACAGATGCCACTGTCCTCCAATGAGCTGCACTACTTTCATACATACCCCCCCTTGTGATGTCACCTATCTCCTACTCTGTTCCTCCCCATATCCTACTCCTACACTCCACTGACTGTGCTCATTTGCTATGTAAAAGTGTGATTCACTATACTAACACTCATTTACATAGGATTGCCTACTAATGCTTGGTTACATGTCTTAGACTGGGCTTTTCCCCTTAGCAACCCCTACTCGGTGGCCATGTTGTCTTCAGCCTGCTATTCCCTTACATTGAAATTTGACAATTTTCATAAATTCCATGTTTGTGGCTTTTATTGCCTTATTTTATGATTTTTATAGTGCACCCCATTTGCGCGGCGCTGCGCTACGCTTAAACATCGGAAATCGGCAAAAAAATTATTTTTATTTTAATTTTGCATCAGGGAAACTTTCCAATGGCCATATAATTGGCCATTGGCATGCTTCCTCAACCATATGCAACCTTTATTTGGAGCTGGCAAGGCTCCATTGTGCTATTTGCAGAATGGTACTCAGTTGTCAACTGAGTACATTTCTGCAGCTAACACGTCTCCTACTCGGACAGGTTTCTGCTTCTTAGATCGCAAATTTACCTCATTTGCATGCCTTTCGGCTGCAAGGGTTGGGAGGGTGGCCTAATGGTTAAGGTGTTTGCCTTACAAACACAAGGTGCAGGGTTTGAGTCTCGCAAGGGATAACTGGTTAAGCTTAAAATGGCTCACAAGGGCAGTTAGCTTAGTACTAAACTATGAACTATGAACTATGAAGTGAGGTAATTTGCATATCACAGCCCTCTCTGTGTAGGAGACGTGTTAGGAGCTCTCTTACATGCCCCTACAGGCTGTTCGTGGATCGTTCGTCGGACATGATGGCTGCATGGAGTCTTACTCTACTCGTAGACTCCGTGCAAGCCATCGTGAATCCAGCCCTATGACTTTACTTGACTAAATGCAAAATCTTTACAATTGTTGCAGCTTAAAATTCTTCTACCCTTTTCTACATCTGATAGTTGTTTGATTGTTTTGCTGCACCAGTTTGTAACAGAAACTTCTGACTACAGAGATTATGGTAACAGATATTCAGAATTTAAGTTATCCTCTTATAAAAAGACTAGGGTATGTTATTGCAAACTGGATGTAAACAAAGAACAATGCCTCTGTTCTGCATGACTAGTCAACAACCATGTTTGTTATTTTTATGGACTTCATCTCTTGCACATCTTAGAGACCAGTTGGCATAATGGTTAAGGTCTTTGGCTTTCATGCACAAGGTACCAAGGACATCTGTCCCATGCCTGTTTGGAGTTTGCACATTCTCCCTGTGACTCCATGGGGTTTCTCCCATGTCCTAAAAAGATGAGTGTTTCCATATTAAACTCACCAATGAATGGAGCTGTGGGCAGCAGCATAGACTCTACATGGTTCCCTAAAGGGGGAAGAGTTGTACATACCAACCACTTTGGCCATCTACTGTGGTGTGCAGTATCCTTAAGATAAGAGAACACGGATCACAGACTGTGCACTGTGGCAGGGCTAGCCACTTGATGGTGTAAAATATGGCTCTAGGTGATTCAGTCATGTTGACTAATGTCGCCAAAATGGGTAGTTACTGGTGGTAAGTGGGTTGAGGATCTGACACATGCCAGGGACTCTTGCTAACGGAATTATGGAACTATGGAATTTATAATGGAGGGAGGGTATATGTGCTCCTATTGGCCAGTGTGTGTGCTCACCATAAAGCCTGGCAGCCCCGAGTGAAAGCTGGATGCAAAATCAACCAACCTGCCAAACAAGAACTGAGAATTGCTATGCTTAATGTAGGTTCACTTACAGGATGCATCTTGAAGTGGATGACATGATGATACGGAGGAGGCTGGACATCCCATGTATCCAAGAGACAAGGTGGAAGGGCAGTGCAGCAAAGCCACTTGGATTGGGATCCAGGCTGTACTACTCAGGTGGGGGGTGGGCTAGAAATGGTTTAGGAATTGTGGTGAGAGAGAGGCCTCAGAAGGCAGTGAGGGATATCATCAGAATTAATGACAAAATCATGGCAGTCAGACTCCAGTGTAATGATAGGGTAGTATTCATGCTCTCAGCCTATGGCCCATTATGATAATGAGAAAAACAGTCCATTCAGACAGCAGTTGCAGGGCCTACTAAATAAAGCAGGACAACATGAACTTGTGTTTATAATGGGTGACTTGAATGCACATATCAGGACAGACAGAACAGGATATGAGGACTGCCTGGGTCCACATGGGTGGGGCAACAGGAATAAAGAAGGAGAGGCCATTCTAGACTTCTGTCTGGCAAACGGCTTGATAGTACCAAACACATGGTTCAGAAAGAGAGATGGTCTCAAGAGGTCTCAAGATCACAGACAAGAGTAGCCAACATGCAACTCAGGTAGACTTCCTCCTAGTAAGGAAAAGGCACTGTGGTAGAATCCATGATTGTAAAGTCATCCCAGTGAAACCATTGGCCCAAAATCAGCTGCAAGCAGTGGTCAGAGAAGGCTCTAAGCTCAAAAGAGACCAGGCTGAAGACCTGGAAGTTGACTGGAGAGAAAGTATAACAGGTCAAGGAATTACTCAGGACTCTAGCACTGCAATAGGTGGAGCTGAACAAGAATGGCAGCGCCTAAAAACAACAAGTGTTAGGACTACAGAAAAGATATGTGGGTGATCCAGTTATGGAAATAAGGTACATAAGGAAAGCTGGTGGTGGAATGCAGAAGTCCAGGAAGTCATCAAAAGAAAGGAGGAGTGCAGGAAGAAGTGGGAGATGGAAAAGGCTGACCAGGCTAAGAAGGACTACTGGGTGGCTAAGAAAGAAACTAAGAAAGAAGTCACAATAGCAAAGAATAGGGCATCAGAGATACTCTATCAACTTCTGGAAAGTGACTCAGTAAGTGGAACAAAGAAACTATATAAGGTTGCAAGGCAAAGACAGAAAGATAAAGAAGATAGTCAGACACTCTTCATAAGGCATGCCAGCAACAACCTGCTCACCAGCCCACAGGACATCAAAGGCAGATGGAAGGAGTATTTCCAGCAGCTTCTGAATGAAGAAAACCCCACAGAAGCTGTACTGCCCCGGAAACAGCCTATGATGAGAGAAGAAGTGGAGCCCACCCTAGAAGAAGTAAGAACAGCACTAAAGAAAATGAAGTCAGGGAAAGCAGCAGGCTCAAATGAGGTCACAGCAGATATGGTAAAGATGCTGGGTGAAATGGGATAAATGGCTCCTGAGAGTACTAATAGCAGTGTGGAGAGAAAGCTGTATCCCTGAAGACGGGAGGATAAGAATACTTGTGCCAGTGTACAAGAACGTTGGGGACATCCACAACTGTGGGCAGTACAGAGGCATCAAACTCCTATCACATTGCATGAAAACTCTGGAGAGGGTGATTGATAAATGGATATGCAGAAGAGTAGAATGTAAGATAGGAGATGAGCAGTTTGGATTCAGATCAGGATGCAGCACAACTGACCCGATGTTTGCAGTGAGACAGATACCTGAGATGAAACTAGAGAAGAGGAGACAGTCCAACTGGGCATTCCTAGACTTGGAGAAAGCATATGACAAGGTCCCAAGAAAGTAAGCTAGACAGTACCATGGTGGTTTGAAGTCCCTTAGTGCAGGCTATGTACAAGGACCCAATGACTCAAGTATGAACAGTGTCCTGCTTAACAGAGGGGTTCCCAGTAGGAGTAGGTGTACACCAGGGTTAAACTCTGAGCCCACTCCTGTTCATACTGATGATGGACTACATTAGCAAACAGGTAGATGGGGAGAGATCAACAAAGGTGCTGTATTCAGACGATGTGGCATTACAGGCAGATTCTGAGCTAGAACTTCAGCAATGGATAGGAGAATGGAATGCAAAACTGAAGGCACATGGGATGAAACTAAGCACAGATAAGATGGTGATAATGGCAGCAAATTGGGGCAATCAGAAGAAGCTGAGAATAGAGATAGAAGGGAAGATAGTGGAACAGGAAAACAGCTTCAGATATCTGGGAAGGGTGGTTAAGGAGAAGGGAAGTCTGAATGAAGAGTTCAAAGCTAGAATCAGAGAGGCTGCAGCCAACTGGCATAGAGTGTCAGGTGTAGTCTATGACAGAAGAATGCCAAAGAAGCTGAAAAGTAAGGTGTACAAAACAGTGGTGAGTCCAGTACTACTGTATGGTACAGAAACCTGGGCAGTAAAGGCAGAACAGTTTAAGAAGCTAGAAGTTATGGAAATGAAGTGCCTGAGAAAGGTGGTAGGATGCACAATGTAGAACATATGAAGAAATGAGGACATAAGAGCAGAAGCCAAAGTAGCTCCAATTGCAGATAAGATCAAAGAGAATAGATTACAGTGGTTTCGACATGTGCAAAAAGGCAGAAGACAATCTGGTGAGCAAGATTTGGGACAAACAGAAAGAAGGAAAGAGGAAGCAAGGACGTCCAGCAAAGACGTGGATGGATTGTGTAAGAAAATCTATGACAGTCAGGCATGAGTGTTGAAGAAGGCAGGAGTGTGACACTGAATCAAAAGAGTTGGCGACAGATAACAGAATACCCCAACCCCATGTAGAAAAAATTGGGAAAAATGGGACTGATGGTGATGATGATGCTCTCTTGCACATCTTAGTGTGATGAAGAATTATTGGATTTCATATGTACCAACAACTTTACATAATTAATAACTTTTTCTACAATGAGTAATAATGTACTTCATTTAGTCCTGATAAATACCACAGGTTTGGTCACAAATACTGAATCTCTTCAGCCATTAGGAAACTGTGACCATGAGACAATACCATTTTCAATAACGCATGTTAAAATAAGTCTTCATGATGTCTGGATGGGCATTTACAAATACTTTAATATTCCTGAATTTAGGAGTATGACAGTCTTCTAACTGGTAAGAGCTGCATTATGTGAGTGATCTTGCATGCTGGACCAAGTTGCTGGATACCTCTGAATCTGCATTATATATCTATAGTAACAGCAAGTATATATTTATCCTAAGTAAAGAAAACTATGGGAAAAGATAACCTCTGGATATTTTATCAGCCTAGTTAAAGTCCTGTGACAGATCCTTGAGTTACGGTATACAATACTATTTCATCAAGGTATATTGCCCAGACAATGTCAGATAACTAATATGGCCCATTCATAATAGCAGAAGATCTGATATAGTTGAGAACTATAGACCAATAAGCCTTATATCAATTATTGGCAAATGTTATTTGATTAGCATTCTTTTTAAAAATAGGAAGTATATGCTATGGTCAGACTCAAACCAACATGGCGTCCAGGATTTCTAGGGACCAATTAATGCTGCAATGATCTTAGCAAGTATTCACAGTAGTAATGTACCTTGATTTAGCAAAATCATTTGATATGCTATCCCACTGTAGTATCATAAACAGTCTACTTACTTTTCTTATGAATCCCTACATCACAGGGTGGGTGAAGCACATCCTAAGTAATGGTCTCAGAGAGTAATTATATTTGGTAGAAACTCAGAAAGGTATCTATTAAAAACTGAAGTACCACAGAGTTTGTTTCTGGGACCCATCTTCTGTAATATGCTCTTTCCAGCTATTTTTCCTACATCTTGTACTTGGATATCCCAGTACACTTAAGATATGAAGGCTGGTGTAGTGCTTTCCAACAATAATGATATTGGTCATATTATTGATTATTATACAACGACCCCCATTAATATTCAAAAACATGCACGCTGATTAATCAGCGTGCACGTTGTAAATCAGAGTTATAGTAATGGAAAAAGGTCCGGTCACCCGGACTTTTTCCATTACTATAACTCTTTACAGCGGAGAACGCAAGATCTCCATTGCTTCACACTGTCTCGCTATGTTAAATGGGTTTAACATAGCGAGACAGTTTGTAAAAAGCAATGGAGATCTTGCTTTCTCTGTTGCTTTTTTCAAAACTGTCTCGCTATGTTAAATGGGTTTAACATAGCGAGACATCTTTAAAAAAAGCAATGGAGAATCTCCGTTGCTTTTTTTAAAGCTGTCTCGCTATGTTAAACCCATTTAACATAGCGAAACAGTTTGTAAAAAGTAACGGAGATCTTGCTTTCTCCGTTGCTTTTGCCCACAGCTCTGATGTACTGCGTAGGTATACGCACGCGCAGTACATCAGAACTGCCGCAGAATACCAGACAGCTGTGGAAGGGCAGCAAGGAGGCATTATACAATGCCATTATTTAAGAAAAGTAATTAATTTTTTTCTTAAATAATGTCATTGTATAATAGCAATAACCCACTTCTGGCTTCACCCTCTTGACCAAACCACACCAACCGTAGGTAAATCCAGCATTACCCACACCCAGGCCTGGGTTATTGTTATATTAATGCATACCTCAAGCATGTAAACAGCTATATAAAACAACCTGGTTTCAAATTCAGTGCTCATAGCTGAACGGTTATGTAACTAGGCAGATACAGGCCGAATGCTTTTATCAGTTTGACAATATTCTTGTTGCAATAACTAAAATTATTAATGACATCCATGTTTGGATTAATAATGACCTGACATTTAAAGAAAATGCTATACATTTATAAGTTCCTTAGGCAACTAGGTGTTCTTTTTAGAACAAAGTCTAAAGGGATCCTGACATTTACATGGGTCTGTTTAAGTCAGTAGTTGATATCAGTCTAAAATTTAATGCTCCTTTTTGTGGTTACAGTAAGAATGAATTACATTTATTGTAACAAGTACAAAATAAATTCAAATTACTGAAAAGCATTCCTTTGTATAAGGACATGTGTTATTCTGCTACACTGGCATACAGTTTTGCATCAACATGCATTTTATAGACAATGCGAAGTATGACACTTTAATGTGCGGCATTATTGACTGACTGTAAACCTTAGTGATTTACCAGAAAAAATCAAAAATGTTATAAAGGACCAGGATAAAGTATGAGAGAATATCAAGAACTTTCTGCAAGACTAGGGCTAGTTGAGAGATATTCTCAGTCTTGTTCACTGGGACTGTAGGAGCTAGTATGAGCTTCAACTGAGACAAGACATTCTGAATTTGTGGTCAGGAGTAATTGATGATAAAAATCATTATAAACAAAAATAACATTGTGTTTTGAAAAACTTGGAGTGGCTGCAGCCTTATAGTCTAATAGAACCAGCCACCCTGATCCTAAAGCAAAACATAGTAATTAACACAATAAATTATCCAGGTATTAAAATGAACCTAATATACAAAATAAATAAGGCATGTAAAACCACAATATCAGCATTATCACACTGCATCCATCAAGGGCAGTGCCCCCCCGCCAATATATGTTGGCTGATTTGTCCTACACAGTTGACAGAACTGCAGCATATGTCCCTGAAAAAGCGGCACTGCTTTACTGTATCATACCAGTCATTGGGAAGTGGGTAGAATATGATTTGTAATCCGTCGCTCTCTGTGCCCCGTTCTCTTCACTCTTACACTGATTCTCTACTTGCTTCTCCAGTGCTTCCTCATTCTGGCTCTTCAGGCATGCTTGCTTCTGTTTTTAAACCCAGCTACTTTTCCTAGTATTGGTGGCTACATGCCCATTCATGTAGTAAGACAGCGAGCCTCGAAATTGCCTCTTACTGTGCAGTATGCAGTGAGTGTAACATTCAGTAGTGCAAAACTTGACCTCATGTCTTTTGAATAAGATTACTGCAGGGGAAGCACTTCTTTTCTTGAGGTGCAATGACATCAGAGTTGAATATAATAAGTAAAGTGGGTAGATATGGCAAAGTTCCCTGCATAATGGTTAAAATCTTAGTCGACATTCCCCTTTGAATTCCTTTTTTGTTTTGAAGTTAAACTGAATCTGAACTCCTACACTTTGGAATCTTCACTGCAGAGAATTAATATCTCTGCCATTTGTCATTTACTGTACAATTCATTTTTGTCTGTGTAAGTGTTGACCATATGTCATGATGCACTACAACCCATGAAAGGGATGGCCATATGTCATGGTGCACTGCAACCCATGAAAAGGGTGGCCATATGTCATGGTGCACTGCAACCCATGAAAGGGGTGGCCATATGTCATGGTGCACTGCAACCCATGAAAGGGGTGGCCATATGTCATGATTCACTACCCATGAAAGGGGTGGCCATATGTTATGGTGCACTGCAACCCATGAAAGGGGTGGCCATATGTCATTGTGCACTAGAATCCAGGAAAGTGTTGGCTGTATCTCATGGCACACTAGAACCCATGAAAGTGATGGCCATATATCATGATACACTACAACCAATGAAAGTGGTGGCCATATGTCATGGATCACTAGAACCCATGAAAGCTGTGACCATATGTCATAGTATACTACAGCCCATGAAAGTGATGGCCATATATCATAATACACTAGAACCAATGAAAGTAGTGGCCATATCTCTTGGCACACTAGAACCCATAAAAGCGGTGGCCATATGCCGCACCACTTAGAACCCATAAAGGTGGTGGCCATAGCTCATCAGTGAGTCATTCTTTCACTGCTCAGTCTAAGGCCAGCCAAGCTTCACGATTCCCAGCCTGTTTTGTGACTAATAGTCGTTTTCTCAATGTATCCTATACATACTTAGTGAAGCCATAGTTGCTTATGTAATATAGAAGATTTTTTTTAAAGTGTTCACATCAAAACAGCTTCATCACTATACTTTATGATAAATTAAAAATATCCAGCTTTATGTTTGATTTAGAAAATCAGCTGTACACCATTCATTATCATTTCTTAATAACAAATCAACAAAAAGGGATGGAAGATGCACATCTTTCAGGTTGATTCAAAAGGTAGAAAAAGTTATCAAATTGTTATAGTATTAGAACATATCAGTATTTTCTCTCTTTTTTTATTTCTCCAAGTCTTTTGGGTTTCTAATACCATGAGTCAAAATATGATTAAAGTACATAGAATTAGTATTGTTTTAATCTTTGATGTTAGCCAAAAGTGCTCTTTGCAGCACCCTCAATGAGCCCAGAATTTGCTCCTTCTGAAATTCATACAGACTTACATTTATGAATAACATATCTAAATATGACTGTAAAAGCTTTTTATAAGACCTATTTCTCCTACTGCTAGTGGAACTGTCTGGGTATCCTTCTTCCACATCGTCCTTGTTTATGCCTGCAAATCCTGGTATTTCATTTATTTATTTTTATTTTTATTTATTTATTATTTATTTTACATTTGTTGACCGGGAGAGTCCGACTAGATGCATGTCCATTTTCAGCGGAGACCCGGGGAGAAAAGCAACAAACAGCTATGAGATTTCTACACAGCAAGCAAGTATTCATGGGAAAACACATGATTTAACAAGATTCCATAGTTTTAAAGTTACAAAGTACAATATTCATTGGTAGTCGCAAGTTGTAACAAAATTCCATAGTTTAAGTTAAAGTAAAGTAGTACTTACAATGTACTGGTTTCCAGTAATAACACTGATTGAGACAAATGTAAGTAAAAGGGGGTTGGGAGTGGATGTTAGAGTTAGTTTTGTGAGATGTGGTTGGGTTTAAAGTTGGAATGTGTATAATTGCTGACTGTTGGTGTGGGTGCTCGCAGGTGAGGCACTATAAGGAGGAGTCACAATTCTTCTTGAAGGGATAGAAGTGTAAAGGAGCATGAGAGTGAGTCAGAGGGTGTGTATGATATGGGTCAACCTGGTGGGTAGGCAAGGGCATAGCCATGCAAGTTTTGGGTACTCTTTTAGTAGCTTTTCGAATGTAACCATTGAGTTGGCTGAGGTAATAGCAGAAGGTAATGAGTTCCAAATTTTACCAATGTAGTTAGGGAAGAGGGAGTTACCTGCTGTGTTATTGCTTTTGGTCACCTTGTCTTTTATCTAGTCTTTTATCACTAGAGCGAAGTTGTCTGGTATTAGTTTGTAGTTTAAGTAGATTAGATAGTGCTGTTTTTTTCAGGAAGTAATAGGAGTTCCTGGGTGAAAGAAAGATGATGTGATGGAATGAGAAGAGATTTGGGAATTCAAGACAGTTAAGTTGATTTAGTGAATGACAGTGGTGGGCACAGTAGGGGGCATCAGAAGCAAATTTGCCAATTTGATTGTAGCAGATGTTAAGCTTGGCCATTTCAGTTTTGGGTAGGTTGGTGAAGATGGGAGCAGCGTAGAATAGTGTGGAGAGGAGGTGGGTTTGAGCTATGGTTATTCTATCAGGTTGGGTTAGAAATGGTTTGTTTTTATAAAGACTAACCAGCTTTTTGTGAATGTTTTTAATAGTTTGATTTATATGTAGATCAAACATGAGGTTGCTGTCAGTGGTCACACCTAGCAGTTTAGTATGAGTGTCTGGAGAGATGATAGTCCCATCTCTGGACACAATATTGAATGTGTTGAGTTGGATTTGTTGGGTTTAAATAGCAACAGTTTGGTCTTTTGGGGATTAAGTAATAGGTTTTTGTTAAGAAACCAGGTTTCTGTAATTTGGAAGCCTTTTTGGGTAATGGAAAGGGGTTCTTGTGGGCTGTTGGCTGAGCAGACTAATGTTGAGTCATCAGCATATTGTATAACAGTTGCATCTTGGCATATGCTGTGGAGATCATTAATGAAGACATGACTTTGTTATCTCTCTGTATGTAAGGTATTGTAATCAATAGGTGTAGCAGTTTCAATGATCAATGCTTCTTTTGTCTTTTTTTCCATAGACTGTTACATCTGGTTTTCTCCCATCTATTTTCTGAAGTGTTGGTAATGGGTGATCTCATGTAATATAACCTTCATCATTTTCTATAATGCTTTGTGGCTTATTTTCCAATGCTTCTCAGCTACTTCAGTATTATAATGTTTGCACAATCCTCAATGCAACAGCTTTGCCCCATTATTATGCCTTTCAGTATACAGACCCTCTGCCATTAGTGTATCACACTCAGCAACAAGATGTCCGACTGTTTTCAATTCTGTTTTACAAAACCTGCATTTGTTTCTCCAACATGTTTAATGGACTTTGTAAATCAATATGTATTAACTTCATTATCCTGGGCTGCCAATATTAACCTTTTGCCTTTTGGTCTAAATTTACCTTTCCTTAACCATTCCTGTGTCAGATCATGACTTACATAAGGTTGTTCCAGGAGTTTTCTGTAATTTCACCGATATTTATGCCGTTTCCACATTTCTTGCCTTCTCATCTGGTTCTTCACCTTATATTCCTTCTTTTGTTTTGGCACATTCAATTGCTGCCTGATTTGTTTTCTACTTCTGATATGAATTCTGTTCCCACTTGACACTGATGTATTTCTGCTGAATTAAGCAGGGAAGTCATTTTACACTTGTTCTCTTCATGTTTTAAAACTTTCACTCTGTTTGGATCTTTGGAGGTCAGCATATATGTATGCAGTCCTATGACTGCAGATCTATACATGTAACCAACTTCGAGGAGGCCCATACCTCCTTCAGAACGAGGAATATATAATTTTGGTATACACTGATTTTTATAAATCATTTCATAAGAGTGAAGCATTTTTCTTGTTTTCCTGTCCAACTGATCCAATATATTTTGGGCCAGTCAATTCCCCAAAATTGTAATTTAGAACAGGAAGGGAAAATTGGTTTATAACCTGTACTTTGTTTCTTGATGTCAGGGCTGTTTTCAGTATTAATTTTAGTCTTCTAAAATGTTCCTTACTGATTTTTATTTGCATTTCTTCATGTTTTATTGTTGATCTTTCATCAGTTCCCAAATATTTATACACCCTCTCCTGCTGAAGTTACTTTATATCATGTTCCTGCCCTAGACTGATATTTTGTTACTTTATATCATGTTCCTGCCCCAGACTGATATTTTGTTACTTTATATCATGGTCCTTCCCCAGACTGATATTTTGTTACTTTATATCATGTTCCTGCCCCAGATGGATATTTTGTTACTTTATATCATGTTCCTGCCCCAGACTGATATTTTGTTACTTTATATCATGTTCCTGCCTCAGACTGATATTTTCTTGATGCTGTATCTTTCTTACTCTAAAGCTTGTTTTGCACATTTATCAAGACCAAGTGACATTCTTATATCATCTGAGAAAGTTTTGATCACTTGCAGATGTGCTTTCAGTTCCACACCTGACAAACTATACAGTTTTAAATCATCCACAACAGTATTTGTAAGCACTTTGTGTCAGAGCAAGACAAGGGCAAATCTAATAAAGCCACATCCAGATACCTTAAGTCATCATTTTTACTAAATCGCCATATGATTGACAAACCTCGATGCTTTGCCAGAGATGGCCTGCATCTGTCACCCCTGGGCTTCCGGACACTGGCCAATGCTCTTGCCATCCCTATAGGGACTTTTTTAGCTACAAACAAATGCAATGTGAGGGTCATGCTGCTCAACTCTAGAAGTCTAAATCTTAAAATGCACACTCCTTAAAATGGAGAACATTGACATTTGTGCTGTAACAGAGATCTGGTTCAAGGCAGCAGAAAGCACCCCTGCACTACCCGGCTATAACTCATTCCACATCTTTCGGCCCCAGAACTTGGACCAAAGCTCCTAAGGTGGTGGTGTTTCCATATTCATAAAGGATGCACACACCTCTAAACTAGTAGCCCAACATAATGCATCAGAGATGCTTCAGGTGCAGCTAACATTGGGTAAGACAGCGATTCAGGTCGTAGATTGCTATAAGTCCCCAACCATATCCCAAGACTCACACTCCCTGTTCCTAAGCACCCTGGAGAATATTAGGGTCCAACCTAAAACTCTCATACTGAGTGACTTCAACTACCCCTCCATTAACTGGGAAAACTACTCATGTACCAATATACTTGCCCAACATTTCCTGGAATTCATTAATTCCAGTGCCCTGAACCAGCTCGTTCTTACCCCCACTAGAGGTAGCAACATACTTGACCTGTTCATTACTAACATGGGGGACCATTGCTCTACACCATTAGTCAACTCCTCCCTGGTTAGATCCGACCACAAACTAATCATCTTGGAAATCCACATCCCTCCCACCTGCCCTGCAAAGGTAACCACCATGAAAAACGTCTGCAAAGCTAACTTTGGACTCCTAGAAACAAAGGTGGCTAACTTCACAGCACCCATGCAAGTGGAGAATAGTTGCATGACCACTGAACCATACACCAATGCACTATACGAACATGTACACAAATGCATGGATCTCGCCATACCCAATAGAACCAATTTACTCTCCTCCAAAAAAAGGAAGCCAATCTGGTGGTCCCCTGCTATAAACAAACTCTACAACAGAAGGAGGAAACTCATGTGGAATAAGGTTAAGTCCCAAGACTGGAAAAACTCCCTTATCAGCCTCAACAAAAAGTTGAGATCCCTCATCAAATCCTCTAAAGCCAGATATGAAAACAGAATTGCAGCAGATGGTAAAGACAACCACAAGGCCTTCTATAGTTATGTAAACAATCTCCATGGCAATGCCCAGATTTTCTCTGAGCTAATGCACAATGGTACCACCTATACCGAGCCAACAGATATTGCCAATATACTGGCCAACAGATTCAGTGCTAACTTTACCCCTCTCTCCCCCACCAAAGGACCAATCACAATACCAGTAGATTGCCAGGCACCCAGTATTACTATTGCACAGTTTAAAACAGCACTGTCCAAGGCCAAGAATACAGATTCTATGGGACCTGACAATATCCCTGGCTGTGTTATACGTGAACTACAGAGTGAACTGGCACCTCACCTGTGTGCCTTGTTCAGTCACAGCCTCACCTCAGCTTTGTCCCTACCAGATGGTGCACTACTACAGTCATCCCTCTCCACAAAGGAGGAGTGACTACAGACCCTGGGAACTATCTCCCCATTAGCCTGATGAGTCTGATATGCAAAGCTATGGAATGCATCATCATTGACCTAATAAACAAGGATATAGGGAATTTCTAAACTCTGGATCCTGCACAGTTTGGTTTTGTGAAGCATAGATCATGCCTGCTCAACCTAGTTGACTTCTTTGAGTCAGTTACCAGAGCTATGGATGATGGCAAGGTGGTTCATACAGCCTACCTTGATCTGGCCAAAGCCTTTGATACCATTCCCCACTCAGGAATCATAGAAAAACTCATTAAGCTAGGGATAAACCCCTATAACACTAGGTGGGTTGCAAACTGGCTCACAGATAGAACCCACAGTGTGAAAGTAGCTGACTCCAGGTCAGACTGCCAACCAGTCACGAGTGGAGTCCCACAGGGTTTGGTCCTGGGTCCTCTCCTGTTTAGTATCTACTTCTCTGAAGTCCAGGCCAACACAAAAGGACTCTGGCTGACAAAGTTCATAGATGATTGCAAGTTGGGAGCTATTACTAACTTGCTAAGTGATGTTGACATCCTACAGAAAGGCCTGGTGTCAGAACCATGGCCTTAATCTCAATGCCAAAAAATGTGTCATCATCCCCTTTGGGAAAAACCCAGTTCCCATGAATTGCCACATTGATGGTAGTCCACTGAACACAGAAGTCATTATAAGAGATCTGGGAACACAGGTTGACAGGAACCTCTCTTTTAATCACCACATTGCCACTGTGGTCAGAAAGTCCTTCTATGTGGCACATCTCATTACTAAGGGTTTTGCATCCAGGAAGAAAAAGATCAATGTCTCCCTCTACTCTTCCCTAATTAGGCCACTCATCGAGTACAATGCCCCATTTGGCATGTACCTCACTAGACCTGCAACAACTGGAAAGGCCCCAAAAGTACCTCACAAAGAGGATCCTAGGCCTTAAAAACTTGTCCAATATGGACAGACTGAAAAAACTCCAACTATTCTCTGTCTCATATCTCCTACTTAGAGGCAATCTCTGCTTGACTTACAAAGCCATGTCTGACCCAACTCTGTTAGACATGCTACATCTAAAGAAATCCCAATCCCTCCATACCACATGCATCAGAGACCTCAACCTTATTACCACACTCAACAGAACAAGCTGTAGGGACAGGTTCATAACCCAGAGACTGCCCATGCTATGGAATCGACTTCCCATACATGTCAAACAGAGCACTTCATTGGCCCTCTTCAAGAGAAATCTTGATAAGTGGATGGGAAATAGAATATTCACCCCAGGGATCACTCCAGTGGCTTTACTCGACCGAGGCACTAGGTACTAAAGTCAGGTGGCACGATGCCAGAGTAATCCTATGGGCTAGGCTTGTAAAGGCTCCAGAGCCATTAGCCTAGTACACACCTATTTACCTATGAACTTATATTATAAAATCAAATAATTATTTTGGTGACTCAACATTTTCCTGTTTGTGTTGTTAATGTTCCAAGTAGCTTATCATCCCCCCAAAAAAAACAATTCGAACCTGTGTCCCTCAACAATCAAACACCTTATACAATAATTACAAAAATGTTACATTAACATGCATCTGTTGGATTTGTAAGTTATCGTTTAGAAGTAAATGTCTATATCTTGTTTTTCTGGATTCTTGTATTTCATTTACCTTCAGGTTTTATGTCTTTACAGCAGTCTGTAACCTTTCTCCTTCCTCTAATAAAATTAACCTAATATGGCATTTCTCATTACCTCACTTAACATTTTTAACTTTCTCCATTTCTTTTGATTTTTTCAGACCTGTTATCTTAAAAACCTGTCTTGCACATGTATTTTTTCTCCATATGCTGGATGTGCACTTTGTCTACTTTATGCCAGCCTACTAATTTATGTCTTCTATAATTACTCAGCATTTATACAAACTTCATCTTTATGTTTATATCTCTTAGCTATTGCCTATTTTTATTCATCTCTCAACCAGTTTTCTAATTGTCTTTCTTTTTTCCTCTTCTTCATCTCTTTCCAGTTATCTCTGCTCTGCAAAACTCACATCCTGCTGCCCTAAATACCTTTTTACAATATCATACTGTACATATTACCAGATATTGTATTTTTGATTTTTTTATCTGGTTAATTTTCTCCCTTTATTAGTTTCATTACCAATTCTCATTCAGCACTTCTTGTACCAAACAGTCTGGGAATGGTAAAACTTGGCTGGTCTAAGACTGAGCAGTGAAAGAATGGGCTATATGCATAGTTAATGCTCCAATGTGTTATGGCATATGTGGTCCCCTCTCATGGGTTGAAAATTACATTAACTGCTTGAATTCATTGTTGATATACTGAACAGTTGTCTCAGGACTTCACTCAAAATGGGCTCTAACCAGTTGAACTATCCTGAAAAACAAAGCAAACTAAATAAATCATTTTCATACTTTCAGTGAGTATAACATATTCATGCAGCCTTAATGTTTTGACTAGGCAGAGCAGAAAACATTATCAGCTCTGGTTAAATAAAGGGCTTATGTTAGTCAGAAAAATCAAGAAGGCTATACTATAAAATACTCTGCTGCTCATGTAAAGTATTTTACACTGCCCCTGTGTTCCTATATTTCTCATATTGAATGAGGACAACATTTCTCCTCTTCAGTTTGAGCATGCATGGTTAGAAAATGTGTATATAGTATAGTTCTGAATGCATTATATTTTCTTCAAACAAAGGCAAAGCAGTTTGAATGAATTACACTTTTATTTGGGCTGCCTCACATTAAATGAGCATTATGTTATGGTTTGCCATCCTAACCTTGCCTTCACAAAAATAAATATGTTGTAATCAGTACAGCTGTGTGACCTTGAACATGGCAGTTCTCAAACAACGTATTTTGCCCATTCATTCCCTTTATTGAACATATCAGGTTTCATATAGCCACAGAGCTTTGAACTAAAAAAATTTAGTAAACAATCACATATTATAATGAAATGAGTGTTTACTGCTCAAAAGCTGCTCAAAGTAAACTATGACTTTTAAAAGCTTAGCAAGTCATAATATCACAAAATATTTAAAGTACAGGGCTATTCTCTGTTGAACAGTGTGCATGGCATGATTAAAACTGAATGGTTTTTTTTTGGAATGGCCTGGCAGTCTCCAAGAAGCATATTTTATGAAACAATATTTTAAATACAGCTCCATAACATGCCCTGCATTTAAAGGATGTTTGTGTCCACTAGAGACATACGTGCCAAACTGAGTATGAATTTCCAGTTCCCCATCCAGTTTTACAAGTTACACTTGAATTGGGTTAGGGAGGAACTCTGCTTCATATGTATGGGGTGCCTGTTCTACAGAAGGGGTAATCTCTGGGATACATACCTGTCTTTCCAACAAGTCCTATTTATATGCCAGGCAAGAGGTTTAAGCCTTAATGGGTATTTCTGGTGCTGTTTGTTTTGCAGATATGAGGATGGTCCATCAGAGTGGGGTCCAAAGATACTTGTACACCAGGCATAGAACGCCTCCTCAACAGCTTGTAGGATACTGACTACAGGGGTGGGGTTTTGAGGCAGTCTGCATAGGACATGTTACTTACACTCTGTATTCTTTTAGTTGGAACATCTGTGACATTCCAATTTTTGGATGGTCCTGATTAGGTACATGCCAAAGGGGCATTGTAGTCAGTGTTAGGTCTGATGAGCATTGAATATAGTGGTACAATGGCCTCCTTGGACCTAGATGCCATACCTTTGTTAACAAATTTCACAACGTAGAATGATTTCCTCACTACATAGACACATGATGGTCAAAGGCTAGATTTCTTTCTACATTTGTCGACTCTTAGGGGTGTGTTGTCAATATGGTAGTTATCAGAGGTGTCTTCAAAGACACATCCTGCACATTAAGACTGATGCACAGGCCCAAAATTCCTAAGTATTTCTCAAAAAACAAAGCCAGCACCATAGAGGCGTATTCATACTTTTCTTTAATGTGGCAACACCATAAAAATCAGACCAGTTTCAGCAACCTTGCCTTCTTCAGTGATAAATACATGAGCACATATCACCAATATTTATACCACAATCCATCTTCATTACATAATTGAAAATCAACATTTAAAGCAGCAGCAATCCCATTTATCAAAACTATAATCAAGCACACAAACTACATATGGTCATTAAGCCCTGGAGAAAATAAAGCCCCAAGTTTAATGATCCATCCTCTTTCCTTCTTATTCAATATTGCATGACATCCCAATTTGTTTTTCCTGGCCCCCCAAACTTTATCAATAACCCTAAAGTGGAACTTGGCATTATTATCTTTAAGTGTATGTTTATACGGAGCATTTGAAATACATTTGGTTTGAATGTCACTAAGGTGTTCTGAGATACGAACGCATAGACCTGGAGGTCTGCCCAACATAAAAAGCAGCACAAGAACAAGTCACTAAATATACCAAACCAATCTGACCTACAGTTTGCAAAAAAATTTATATCATACACCTTACTGGTATTCTTACTAGAAAACTGCTTAATTTTTAACATATGCTTACATAATGAACAATGCCCACACGGGTATGACCCACGCACCTTGCCACCAGTTAATGTACCTTGTTGTACAGAATTTCTGTCCCTGTTACCCAGTTTGTAATGATTGAAATAAGATCCTAACGTTCGTCCCCTTCTATATGAAAATAGACATTTTGAGGATAATAGGCCTGACAATTCCTCATTGGCTAACAAGATATTCCAATTTCTGCTAATTACATCCCTGATGATATTGATGTTCCTACCAAATGTAGTGACAAACCTAATAGTGTTATCATCCTCATGTTTTTTATCATGACATCTTAATATTTCGGACCTATTTTGACCTGCTACCCATCTCTTAGCTGACCTGATATAGCATGGTTGATACCCCCTGACCAAAAACCTTTCTGTAAGATCATCCTCAAATTATTGCTAGACATATGGAGAAGATCAAATTCTCTTCACCCTCAAAAACTGAGACTTAGGTATATTTTCTATAATGTTGCAGGGGATTTAGACTTGTAGTAAATAACAAAGTATTATATTGTGGGTACTTATGATAATTCCTGGATGCCAACGTATTGTCATCATTTCTTATCACTGTCACATCCAAAAAATTAATCTGCTGTGCATCCACATTCAAAGTAAATTCTATCTCCCACTTATTTTCATTCAAATACTGAACATACTCTAAAAAATAGTCTTTCCCGCCACGCAGTACTAGCCAACAGTCATCGAGAAATCTCCAGATGTCTATCTCGGACAAATAAACATTGTGTGAACTGCCATATATTAACAGATCCTCTAAGTAGCCCATGAACAAATCAGCATATATGGGGGCAAAAGATGCCCCAGTTGCTGTTCCCTGAACTTGGCAATAGCAATCCCCCTGGAAAAATATAAAAGTTTTAGTAAGAACTTGTTCCACCATGCATAATAGCAAGGTGTTAAACCCTGGAGGGTATATATTCACTTTCTCTAACCAATACCTAACAGCATCCAATCCAGCCCAATGTGGAATGCTGGTATATAGTGCTGTCACATCTAATGTACACAGTAACCAGTGTGATTCCAACTGAGAATTCTCAATTATTGTCAAGAATTCTGTTTTATCTTGAATTCTCGCTCTAACCATATTCAATAAAGGCTGCAAATGTTGTTTTAGAAAAGCTGATAATGGCTCTGTTAGAGATTTTATACCGGACACTATCGGTCTGTCTGGTGGCTTTTCTAGGTTTTTATGAATCTTGAACAAGCAAAGGATCTGTTGCCGGGGGTCATCAACCATTAAATGTTGTTTCACCTGTTGGGATATTATCCCTTCATCACAGGCCAGGTCCAAAAATGTATCAATGGCTCTCTAAAATCGAAAGGTGGGGTCAGGTGGCATGGGCATATAATGCCTTGCATCCCTTAGCTGTCTACAGGCCTCTAATACATAATCTTCAGTGTCCATAACCACTATCCCCCTACCTTTGTCCGCTGGGATGATAACAATATTAGTGTTGTCTTTTAAATTCCTAAATGCCTGTTGCTCCTCAACTGTCAAATTTTGGCTCAGTATTGTGGCTTCAGAATTCCTAAAATGTAAGTATTTTATAACTGACTCTTGAAATATCACTACATGTTTATCCATTGGAGGCATAAACTTGGATTTTTGAAAACAAAATTCAGTAGATCTTTGAGCCCTATTCTGGGAAGCAAAGTACAGTTTCAAATTGAGTAACCGACAAAATGCCAACACATCCTCCACCACACTATCTTCATTCACAAAGAAACCGGGTATATATTTGAATCCTTTATTAAGCAATTGTTCCTCCACTTCTGTTAGAGTTACAGAGGAGATATTATGAACATTGTACACCATAGTTAATGGTGACCCAGCGTCTGTAACAACATTTGTACATTGCTTATATTTGTTATGTTTTCTACCCACTCAGTGTCATCTTGGCCTAAAGGGTATTCCATGCCTCTTTGTTTCTTGGAACTAGATGACCCCTGAGTAAGTGTTTGTTCCACATCAGTAGCTGATGATTCTTCCCCTGAGGTACTACTATTTTCTAAGCTGGATTTTTTAAGGACTGACCTGGGTCTTTTCCTTTTTACTCTCTACATCTTACACCCTCCCTCAGAAAACTTAACACTCTTCCTAAGGTCAAAGGGTCTCCCATGCTCATAATCCTTGATATCTCGATTGAATTTTTGATGTTTTTTGCTTTTCAAAGATTTATCCAGGGCTAATAGATCTCTAGACAATTTGGTTAAGCACTCTTGGTACCGGGCTTGTCCCTCAAATGGTTTTAAATCCTCACATAACTTTTGTACATCTACACAATTTTTGTCAATCACACGTTCATAGTGTGAAGACAAAATCTTTACAGATGTCATTGAGGCATCCTGCTGTACCTGTGCCCATTCCTGACTCAATATTTCATCAGCCATACTTACATATGGCATTATCCAGACCCTGAGGCCTCTAGGTGTTATGTTCTTGGTCTGATAGGCCTTAACTAACTTCACATGCCACACATTGGTACGTAACGTGGTCATCCCCTTCCTTAATTTACTAAATAATTCACTACATTGGTCAACCACATGGGGTGTATCACCCAAACGCCCCTCAGTCCTATCAACCCCAAAAATATGTAAGTCATACTTAACAGCAGACAAACCTTGTAGTATAGTAACTAAGATCATTTTGAAAGATAACCCCAAAATTTTACTTCAACTGTTAACTTTCAATTCCAATTTGTAACCTTCAACCAGTCCCAAACTGAAAAATTACAATTCAAGTGACCCTCAAAAAACTACAGTGTCACCTGCTAAAGTAGCAACCCATAACATTTCCATTTTGCAAGACCATCAGACTAGCAGTTTTACAGTTATAACAGATATTAATATACATAAACTGTTAGTTATTAATAAATGCACTTGTATAGGTTGTTAGTGTCTATACTAACACAAAATCAACCCCCTTTTTTTTTAATTTAAGAACAAAACAGTTGGCATAACAATATTTGAAATACTATGACTGTCTTATAAATGTTACCTATCGTGAAATGCTGTATACATCGTCTTACACTGTGTATATTTAACAAGTGCATTTAAATACTAGTGCCCCCAACACAGGACCATATAGAAATGACACTTAAATTACAAAATCAAAATACTGCAACACCATTTCACATACAATAATAGTATTACCCTTTCACGACCAGTCCCAATTTCAAACTAATCTTCCCCACTCCAAATCTTCAACTGTTATATTCAAATTCCCTTCATTGAATTGTCCGCCATTATGAAAATATTATTATGGGCCCTAACAGACCCAACTTAAACTAAACAATCAAAAAAAATCTGATGAGCATTAAACACGGGTGATAATCCCCTCAAATTCTAACCAGCAATCACTTCACAAATGATGTTAAGACCCCCTTATCAGCACATAATATACGTAGCCAATGAATGTGGCCACAGCACCCCATGAATGTATAATTTGTTCCAAAACAATAGGCCCAAGAAGCACAACCCATTAAACTCTTTACAAAACCTGCCCCCAGCCTTAATGGTTGTGCGACCATTTGTAATCACAGGAACACATATATAACATCCATAAAGAACAAACATATGTATTAAGTCAAGACTTGAACTTCAAACAATGTCCCGTATTCAACCAGAACATAAATATTATAATGTCTAATGTCCTTCCTTTGTTCATGAATGGCAAGCACAACAAACAAGACTCTTCAGTACGCTTAAATAAATCATTTCACCAAAAACGATTCTTTAGTGCGCTTAAATAAATAATTTCACCAAACACGACTCTTCAATGCGCGTGAATATATCACCTCACCATCCCTAATAAGTACTCAAATGCTGGTTTGGTAAAAAAAACACACATAGGTCACATCCGTAGATGTATTTAAAGCACTACCCCATCCCAAAAAACACCACACATTACAATGTCCCATATTAGCTTCAAGAACCACCAAATTAGACCACTGGATCCAAATCAACACATTGCTTGAGTCTTCTGACCAAAAGCCTCAATGTAATAACACTCAAAATAGAGCCAATGGTTGAGTCTTAGGGCAAAAGCATCACAATAGTTTTACATATGTTCTTAAGAAAACAAATGCAACTCTTCAGTACACCCAGAAGTATTGTGAGGTCTTATATTCTTGTACTTGTTTGTAAAAGCACATCCTAGTTACATCAATAAGTTTAGATTAAACAATGTTCCATACCAACCAGTTTCATCACTGAGTATAAATTAAACAATGGGCCAGATTCACGAAACCTCCGTGTAAGAGTTAATATGTCTTACACGGAGGCTGCAGTCTAACGGTATGACGTTAGCATGCCATGCATATTCATGAGGGCATGCTGAATCATACCCTAGGCTAACACGGTCTGTGTAGGAAAGTAGGGGGCGTGTCCGAATGCCGAGTTCTGCAAAGGGACACACCCCCAGAAGAGTCAGAGTCCTGAAAGTAAACACCCACGAGCGAGTCCGCGGAAATGTCAAGGAACACAACACCACACATGACCCCACAGACTATAAACCCAACTGTAATGTAAAATGTAAAATTAGCAGTTTAATTATTTTTTTTATAATTTCCAAAATGTTTGCCCATAGTTGCGCTCGTTTGCGCAGGTATGCCCTCTGCTCAGCCACAGTTAGCAGACATTGAAAAGCATATAAGATCTAAATATGCAAATTAAGCCAAGTAGCAATAGCGTAGCGGTAGAGACGTTGGCCAAAGAGGGGGTAGTCACAGTTTGAGCCCCCACAACATCATTCACCATTTTTATTTAAATAAGCATGAAGCAATCCCCTGACATATATATATATATATATATATATATATATATATATATATATATATAAAACTATAATTTAAGTAAAATGTAATGAAATGGGCCATGTTTTTCTGAAGAAATCTGACATAATAAAAAAGGATCATAATTACCCATAGCTGAGCAAGGCTTTAACAAGCGTAATATGAGTGCCCATAGGTGAGCAGTGTTTTAACAAGCTGAATATGAGTGCCCATGGGTGAGCAGCACTTTAACAGGCTTAATATGACTGCCGTAGGTGAGCAGTGGTTTAACAGGTTTAATATAAGTGCCCGGAGTTGAGCAATGCTTTAACATGCTTAAAATGAGTGCCTGTAGCTGAGCAAAGCTTTTACCCAGCATAATATGAGTGCTCATAGCCAAATAACGCATCACCCAGCATAAGCCGTTTGTGCGGAGCTGCGCACCACGCCAACCAGCTTACCGGCGGGCAACGTTGGGCAAGCTGTATCAAAGCCGCCTTTACACAGACACACCTCCTAGCTGTCTAGACAGTAGTAAAATAAAACAAGCAATGGCCAGGCTCGAACACAGGATACTGTGCACCATAGTCAAAGCACTGAACCACTAAGCCATGACAGTTGTACTGAGAAATGCAGTATTAGCATATATATAGGAATGAATGTAAATAGAAGCATGACAAAGCAGGTTTTTTAAGCTGATAAATATCCAAAATGGCCAATCATGGATAAGTGCGGGAAAACCAGCATATATAAGCCCCATAGGCGGGAATACACAGCATAACTGATTGTGGTACCCATTTGCAGTCAGGGTGGCAGGTTCAGGAGAGGGAAGTCGCTTTAGAGCACAGAGGTGGGGTGTTGAGGAGTCAAAATATATGGTTTGGCTCCTAGTCCATGATCATGAAGCACAACTCATGCAGGGCCAGGTTCACTGGGGTGCATACAAGGCAGAGGCATGGAACCGGTTGGTACATGATCTCACCAGTGCCACAGGCATTCTGAGGACTGGTGAACAAGTATATCACCACCATGCGGACCTAAAGCGACGGAAGGAGGACCAACTGAACCATTGGATCCAGGAGGCCCGCCAAATGCCCAACACCCCACTACTGAGTAAGTATCCATGTAATTAAGTATGTAACAAATGCTACCCTAGCCTATAGTATGGAGAGGTATATTCCAATATTACTTCATTTATATTACAGCTGCAGGTGTTCGTTCCGCGAATCGGCACGCCTATGCCGATAGGCTGCTGAGGTTGCGCCACCAGGCAGGTTAGTAATTATTTAGCTGGTATTGTTATAGAATATAAGTGAGACAGATTGTAAAAGAGTTCAGTGTTGTAACCCAGTAATAAAGGTCAAATAAGCCTAGAAGAAAGATTCTGCTAATATTGTAAGATTAGATAAGTGATGCAGCCTGGAAAACAGTGCAATGCAAACCAGTAATAAAGATTAAACAAGTCTCAAATAGAGTTTCCACCTGTATTGTAATATCAGATAACTGCTGCAGCCAGAAAATGAGTGGTAATCAATCAACAAAGGATAGACAAGTGTCAAATACATCCTTGTAAATTCTGCCATATGAAATAAGTAAGTCAGCTGGAAAGGATTGTTGTAAACCAGTAATAAATGTTAATAAAGCCTAGAATTAAGTACCATTCTGAAATGTAAATATAAAATAATTGAGAGAGTGTGAGAAAGACAGTTTGAAGCTACCAAGAAGTCTGGAATAAAGGTATACTGCAGTCACTACATAATGAAATGAATAAGACAGCCACAACCAAACAATAATGTGTGAAATAAAATGCAGAACATGGACTGTATCCGTCCCACAAATTGGATATGTTGTTGTACCCTTGCATTATGGAAATAGTATGGTTGTATTAAATGCTGAACATCCACAGTTGTCTAGACCCATATAAATCAAATGTAGCAGGATGCTGTACCTGAACACAGCCAGATATGAACATATATGAATACAAATGGAATGTATATTAATGTAGCAGTAACATCCCCATCACCAACATTCCTAACGTTACATACAGGAAACTGTACTAATACATGTAGGGGATATAGATCTGCATCTACTAGGAATGTACAGTATATGTATAGGTAGTTTTAGTTGTTAATGTAATATTTCTTCACCTTACCCTATTGTCACAAATGATGCCATTCCACACCAAACCGGGTATGTGTATTCACAATTAATTCCCATGGACATTTGTCCTGTTGGTTCATACATATCTGCATGTACGTTGATGCATGTGCCCCGTTCACATATCCAAACCTGATGGCCTGTTGCCACCAATCAACCTTGCATGCTGTTGCAATGTGCACTGTTGTTCTAAATATGCATGTGCTATGCTTGCTGCTCAATGTTCGGAATTCATGGGTGTTTGATCAATGGGAATACTGATGCATGCTGTTACAACTAATTTTGAATGGTGTTGTTTGTTACTAACCAAAAATGCCATAAAATACTGCTAAACATAGGACAACAGGGAAGGTGGGTTCCAGCGGACCCACCTCTCCCACCTCAGCTGGCGAGTGCACCTGGCACCAGTGCCCAGGCCGGGACCTCCTCCTCCGGTGGCCCTGTGCCACCTTCAGGTGGAAGCACTGCAGGGGATGGGGCTCGTCCCCCCTCTGCAAGCGTGGCTGGAGGAGAGCCTCCACTCACCCTCCATAGGGTCCAGTCTGTGGTGCGTATCGAGATCAGGCTGTCTGTGACTGATCCCCTACGCCAGCTTGAGGCGAGGGTGGCAGAACTCATGGGTGTGCCTGCCCGTTCTATCCAGCCCCCAGCACAGCCCCAGCCTGGGCTGTGAAGGTGCAGTGATAACTGCCTATGGGTGGGGATTTCAGTTCCACTGTTGCCATCTGCGGAGTCACGGGCTCGCGATATCCAAACATCCGTCCCTGTCATTTGTGTTTACCCCCCACATGTGTCATACTCAGCCCCTGTATGCGTCTTGTTTGTCTTTTCTGTTAACCTCCCCAACCTACCTCCCCGAATATACCTACTTCCTGTACCTCACATTCCACTCTCACCTGAAAAAAAAATAAAAAAGGGCACTCTGTTCCCACAAAAAAATTACGCCCCATACATAGCTGTCCAATTTGCACACATGACCACTGGACATGTAAACTGATAATTCTAATTGGCAGTACAACATATTTTGTTGTCCTCATCCCTCTCTCAGGGGTGGAAGGTTTCAAATTTCACACCAAATTTCACACATATGCACAGCTGTTGCTAATAAAGAAATGGGCAGCTATGGGCCTTCCCTACATCCTTCCTGCACATCCCGAGCTTGTTTTCCTATTGTCCTACCCTCTTTGTGCCCACTTTTTCACCACTTTCCTATCTCCCCATTTTCTTTTCTTTAAAAGAAATTAGTGCGGGTGTTAGCGGGAGTAAGCACTTTTAAGCAGTAGTCAGCGGGTGTGCGCTTGTGTGCGCTTAGCTAAGCGAGTGTGCGCATGTGTAAGCACCACGCAAACCAGCGCAAACCCGCTTACAACTACTTAAAAGTGCCTTAGTCACTCTGTATGACAAGGCCTGTAGTCTGTTCATCAGCAAAATAAAATTCCCCTCTCGAACCCAAGACCTTGGAAACAGAAGTCTGCATGAATTACCACTGAGCCATGACAGATATACAAGAGCTTGGTGCTGAAAGAAATATATCATGAAATAGAAGGACTGAATCTAAAGGGAATATAGGAAGGCCATACATGAGTGTGATAAGAGAAACAGCCATGCTAGGAAGTAATAATGTTAGAGTAGCACCTTACAAACCCCACACAGTATCAGAGTACGATAAACACTGCCATATTTGAATAGGTATGAGGCCAGACTTCCCGACTGTGACTGATTTACAGGGATGTCTCTGATTTGCAAAAAATGTTACATGTGCCCCACTGACTCCTCCCTGTGAAATGTACTAACAGTAGATAGAAAGGTGGGGAATCCCACATAATGGTGACTGTCAGTAAGTTAAAGTAGACACTACTTGCATGTCAGAAATGGTGTAGTAATACATATGCTCAAAATACCCCACAGTCACAACTGCAGAATATCTGAAATATATCATGGGTGTATCCCACTGATATGTACCTTTCCCTGAGGCTGCTCAAATATATACCTGAGAGTATCTGAGGCCTGCAAGTGTCAGAAACACACAGGCATATTAGCCTGTCTGCTGTTACACACTCTGCGAATAGCTGTAGAATTACTTCCACAAGCATGCCCTCATGTAGGAGTACAACACAGAAATATCAAAGGATGTAGCCATCTAACAAACTAATGACAGTATAGCAGTTTACAAGCACTGCATGTGCCTGATATTCATAATTGTTAGTACAAAATACAAGGCCCTAGTACTGCTCAGCAGCAAAATAAAATACCCTTGTGCGTGTCAAACCCCAGACCTTGAGCTCACCAGACTGCATGCAGTGCCACCAAGCCACAGCAAACATATAAGAACTCACTGCTGAAAGAAATATATCATGCATTACAAGGAGTGAATGTAAATGGAAAATAGGAAAGCCATAGCAACACATTCCAGTAAAGACAAATATCAGGCCTTCAAGGAGTGAATGTAAAGGGAAAATAGTGAAGCCATAGCAACACATTGCAAGAACTACTGTTGTATACCAGTTAATCCACAACTCCCACAGGAAAGTACATACTCCCATATAAACAGTGTTAGCATTAACAGGTGTGGGTTAACATACACGCTGAGAAGAGTGAACTAGAAAAATCAACAGTCAGGTTTCAGTACAACATGCATTTCAGTGGCTACAACACACCTTAGATATGACAGACATACCAACCTTCTGACTGACACAACAGTGTGCACAGCAAACCAGCATGGTCCCCACCTTGCAAAACTGAAAGGCCTATGCCTACCTAACCTAACATTTTATAGTAGTGTCCTGAAATCACAGTGAGAACTGCAATTACCACACAGCAGGCTGCATGCAATTAGTAAATGCTGGCCACTAATTGGTGCAGAGGCCATCACATGCACATGTGCAGATACCTACAAAAGCAGCCTGTACTGCCAGTCCACACATGCAATAATATCACTGCAGCAACTGGAGGGAGAGAGAGAGAGAGAGACAGAGACAGAGACCCCCCCCCCCAAAAAAAAGCAAGCCAGCCATCAAGCCATCCAGGCAGCCAGCCAGCCATCCAGCCATCCAGGCAGCCAGCCAGCAATCCAACACAAATCTGTCAGAGACAAAGGTAATGTAAACTACATAATCAAATAATCTACATACTGTGAACCCTCCATATGTGTTAGCAGTCTGTATCTATATGTATATGAAGATGTGTATAGGGCAAGGGACATACTGCAACTGTTAGTGAAGGCTGGACATACATATGTAGTTGAAGGTTGCTATGTGCACATATCAATGTAGGTTGTAGTATGTGGCATTGAAAACAGCATGCAGTGCAGGTATATGTCATGTGGTGGTGAACTTCTGTGGAACTGAGCCAGTGAGGCCTGCTACAGCTATATGGCTTGAGGACAGCATAATGCATTATGCACAACAGTGTGCAATATCATTACAGAATGGTATGTCTCACAACCGTTGCAGAAGTGATATTCCCACCATGAAAGGTGGGCAGTCCATGTACCTACATGTGCATGTATATGTACAGCAATGGATGTTAAGAAGTGTGTGTGTGTGTGTGTGTGTGTGTGTGTATATATATATATATATATATATATATATATATATATATATATATATCTATATATATATATATACACACACACACACACATATATATATATATATATACATATATATATATATATATATATATACACATATATATATATATCGTTATACATATATATGTCTATATATCTACATATCTATATATATATATATATATATATATATATATATATATATGTACATAGACAAAGAGGTCTGTATAGATACATAGAGATATATGGATAGATAGATAGAGAATATGTATATACATATAGATATAATAGACAAATACATATATAGATATAAATTTAGATACATACATGTATACAGATAAATATGAATGTCTATAGATATGTGTATATATATATCTATATATATATATATATATATATATATATATATATATATGGTTATATATAGCAGTGTGTATATAGATATATATACATATATGTAGATATGTATATATATTTACATATATATATATATATATATATATATATATATATATATAGATATGTATATATTGATATATATATATTTATATGTATATATATAAATATATATATATATATATATATATATATATATATATATATATAAAGAGAGAGTGAGAGAGGGGGACATGGGGGCAGATGTACTGCAACAGGTGCCTGGTGACCAAGGCATGGACAGAACACCAGTGTTGATAGTGCAGTACCATACCCCATTCCACAACATGTTACCCACTAACTACCACATAGGTGGTTGCCTGCCTACCACTGGAGGTGTCAGAAGGGAACATGGGACAGAGGTGTACAATAGCCTCCCCTTTGATATCCACAGTGGCACACTAGTCTTGTAATCCCTGTACATGGAACGTGTTATCACAAAAGGTGTGTCAGCTAGGGAAATGTAAGTCAGTGTACCCCTGTACACCTCACAATGTCCTATGCAGTATGTACCTCCCATGAGAACTACAGCAAGTGGAAAGGCCACAGACATACCTAACAAAGACTGATAATGGCCACAAACACATTCCCTATGCAGACTGACTAACAAAACCACAGCTAGAGTGCCTTGCATACTGCCTGCACAGAGGTTACCAGTGCTGGACATACAGAGTTATGTCACACCCATACCAGTTGTCCAACCGCCATGGTAACACCTCACAATCTGTCCAGCCTACATGACCTATGGCCCTAATCCTTGTCACCGCAGTAAAGAGCACATGCTGGAGGTACAGGTTCCTATCCACAAATATGCCATACCCTGGACTAAACCACCCAGCATTAACAAACAAGGCTCCTTATTAGTAGATGTCAGACATACCCCTGATGAATGTTATGGAGATAGGTAATATGCCGTGTGAGTCACATCTGTGTAACTGTTTGACAGGAGCAAGTACAATCACATTACATGTGTCCCAAGGGGCAGGGTAGCATAAGGCTATGCTGCTGTAGGCCCAGGGCCAATAGCATAGCACCTACCTATGACACAATGCACACACACACATGTACTCAGTGCAATACCAACTATGTGAGGTGAAATGAGTGTGACACTGACTGTGTGCAAGGTCTGTAATGGTGTGATTGCTCAGTGTGACTTTGTGTCTGTCATTGTAGTTTGTGTCCTCGGTGTGAGGCCAGAGAAAGATGTGTCAATTATTGGGATACAAACATACTAGATTGCCATATGTTGTGCTGTAGTTACCTGTGTACGACTGCGGTGTAGGTAGGGGTATGGCAGCAAAGACTAGGGTGGATTACCAGTGAAACTGTAAATGTGCATTGCATACATTGCATGGGATGACAATATTCTCCATCCATTAGCTTGATACATACCCCCAGTGTGAGGTTGTGCATTGTACCTCAAACAGTGTGCCGAGTGTTGGTGTATACTAGTTTGTTGTATGGAGTGTGGCAGGCACTGTCACACAGTTGTGGGCTGAGCACAGATATGTGGTAATTTACATGTGTATCCCCTGATAGACAGACAGATGCTATATATGGCAGTTCAGTGATATCAGTACAGTAGAGTATTACGTGTGCCATATTACTTGCTCACATATTTTTCTTTACCTTCCAGGGTGATGGTGCATCAGCGCAACCCGCGTTATTCAGCTGCAGAGGATGAGGAGATACACCAGAGCCTGGTGCGGGATTTCTATACACTGTTTTCCAGGACCAGCCAGAACTAGCAGGAGAGGGCTGCACTGTGGCAAGACCTTGTCCGTCGGGTAAATGACATAGGCATGCATAACCAGATATATGAGCAGGTACGCCATCACTGCAGTGATTTAATTAGAAATGTCCATCAGTGTGCATCTGATATCCACAGAATACAGCTTGCCACAGGTAGTGGGGTACCTATCCACCCCCCCTCACCAGAGTGGAGGAGCTCCTCCTAAGTGTTGTGGCTCCAGGCCAACAACAACAACATCCACAGACATGTGTCATGATGGAGGGCGGAGCCACCCAGCATGTGGATATGGAGTGTGCAGGTAACATGCTATATCTGTAGTTGACTGTTCTCTGCACTGGTAGTTTATGCATGTGTGAGATGTGTACTGTGTGTGTAGCTGTTATCTTGCCTATTCTTGTGCAAGATTGATATTCTCACTACACCTGTGAAAGCCAACTGTTGTACTACTGTACTGTATCATACTCACAATATCAATGGCACAGTTGTGGCCACTGACAATAACTCTTATTTGTGCAGGTCCCTCTGGAGTAACAGCAAGGCAGCCATTCCATGCTGGTGAGTATGTAATAACAATACTATTAATACTAATAATAATGTTAATACTAATAATACCCTCAAACAGTATTGTGTATGTGTTGGATTGCAGGTGTGTGTGTGTTTGTATCTGCTGTACTGGGGAGTGTGCATGTGTGCCCATGTGCATGTGTGCATGTGTGCATGTGTGCCCATGTGCATGTGTGCCCATGTGCATGTGTGCATGTGTGCATGTGTGCATGTGTGCCCGTGTGCATGTGTGCCCATGTGCATGTGTGCATGTGTGCCTGTGTGCATGTGTGCCCATGTGCATGTGTGCATATGTGCATGTGTGCCCGTGTGCATGTGTGCCCATGTGCAAGTGTGCCCATGTGCAAGTGTGCCCATGTGCATGTGTGCCCATGTGCATGTGTGGTAACATTGTGTACACATTGTAAACTGTGTTTCCTGTCTTCCTCTCACAGGTTCTGGTGTTGCTCTGTTGGCGTGCAGCAGGGAACCTGAAGCCACTGCTGGGGATAGTGATAATGATGATACATGTGTAATGGCACAGGGAGGTGTGACAGGGTCTGTTGTTGGTCAGCCAATCGACAGTACACAGCTGTCAACCCCATCAATGCGCACAGTCATCCTGCCGATACATCCATTGTCACCAATGTCCTTAGCTGAGGGACAGAATACAGTGGGCATTGACCAGGGTAATGTGGTATCAGTGGCACATGCATCCCCTCACAGCAGCCATGGCCAGAGTCCTGACATGGTACCACACAGGCAGATGTCCAGGGGATCTCGTGGGAGCATCCATGGTCGTACAGCCCCTGTCAGACGTGCCCACAGAGGTCTTTTAACCTCAGCTATGTTCCGAGCTGTAATGCAGGCACAGGCACGTATGGAACGGTACACCAGACAGGGTCTGAGGGAGCTGAGAGCACATCGCACTGCTATGAATGACACTATGCGTGATGTTGCGGCTGCCATCTGTACTGTCGGTGAGGTCATTGATAGACTTTGGGGGGACACATTAGTTCTGTTCCACAACTACATGTCCATGAGCCAGGGCAATGCAGGATGGTTGAGGAGTCGACGTGGACGTATGCCGGCAACATCATCAGCTAGCAGTCGTCGCGGACGACAACAAACCCGCAGCCACTCCCATAGTACCAGTACCAGCCCCCAGCAATGCTGGGTCTGTGCTGTCATCAGACCATCCTAGAAGACCACGTGCACGTGGCTCTGGACAGTCCCAGCAGGGACATGTGTCCAGTCAAAAACCCACTGCTTCTGATATCAGTACCCAGTCTGGCTTAGTACCTGATACTGTCCGTAGCACCCCTGCCAGGCACAGGTACTGTGTCCGTGGCCAGATACAGTGATCTGTATGACCTGGCAGGTACAGTCTGTGGCTGTTCACAAACACCCGTATATGGCAGCCATGTGGTGGAACTGTGTGCATGCATACACACAGGCATAATGCTAACACCCAGGGCTAACACATACACACACAAACCGCATCAACATTGCCCCATGTTGTACTGTTGTCCCTCACTAACACACACACACATACATGTTGATTGGATGTGTCAATGGCAGACTCTGGCAAACCAAGTACACACCCTGTGCATATGATGAAACTGTGCCACCTCCTGCAATCTGTAACATTGATGCAGGAACAGGATAGCATGGTGCTGATGCACAGGCTGACTACATAGCACTGTAGTAATATTATCATGTTGTTAACAGTACAGTGTAATGATATCATTGTGGGTATATCCCAGCATGCCTGATGCATTAACACTATGATTGTCATTATAGTTTTTTATACACCAGTGTTAATTCCAAAAGTGTAATGTCTGCACATGTGCCACATGGCAGTTGTGTGTACCTGTGCCTGCATGTGTTATGGAGTGGACAGTACATGTGTGATGTTTGCAGCACACAGTTGCAGGTGTACATTTGTGAACAAGGTGGAGTTGCATTCTCTGCATATAGATGCATAGTGCATACATGGCAAGGGTGACATGCACCATGTGACACAGTAGTCATACATTGTAGTTCATATTGGTGGCCACTTTGTGTTGTACTACACATATGTCTCACCTGGGGTCACATGTATGTATGACATGGTTTGACAGTATGCTGTGGGTCATACGGTTTACCAGTGTCAATGGTTTGCATTCTGGTGGAAAGGCTCAAAACACAAACCCACCTACATAGGTATCACAAGGGATAAGAAACTAGAAGTAATGATACTCAATGCCAGACATCTAAACTGCAAGATGCATGCAGTGCAAACTCTACTCAGCATGGAGAATGTTGATATCTATGCAGTAACAGAAACCTGGTTCAAGGCTCCAAAGAGCACCCTAGCACTACCAGGTTACACTTCATACCATGCTGTACAGCCCTAAAACATGGAACTAACTATGAAAGGAGGGTGAGTATCAATAATTGTAAAGGATACCCACACCCCCAGGTTGGTGCCACAGCATGAAGCATCACAGACTATCCACGTGCAACTAATAGTGGGTAAAACTGCCTTCCAGTTCATAGCCTGCTACAGACCACCCTCCTAAACCCAGGAACCCCATTTGGCCTACTTAAGAACACATGAATATATGAAGGTATCTCCAAACAACATTATATTGGGCAACTTCATCTACCCACACATAGACTGGGAGCATTACTGTAGCTCCAACACCCTAGGCCAAAGGTTCCTAGAATTCATAAACTCAAATGCTATGGAACAACTTGTTACCACTCCCACAAGAGGGGAAACATACTGCACCTGATCATCACCAACATGGGGACTCTATGCTCCAGACCAGAAGTGTATCCCTCACTGGTAAGATCAGACCATAGAGTAATCCTACTGGATATTCACATACCAACCCCAGCCCCTGCCCAGAAAACCACAGTGAAAAAGTTGTCTAAAGCAAATTCCACACACCTCAAAACTGAGACAGAGGTGGAATCCTTCAAAGCCCCCGGGCCTGTGGAAAATACGGCCCAGACTGCTGAATCTTTTATAAACGCATTCTATAAGCACCTTCATGAATGCACAGATCATGCAATTCCATATATAACCAAGACCCAATCCTCCAAAGACAGGCATCCTTTCTGGTGGACCCCAGCCACATAAGAGAAAACAATAGAAGGAGGAAGCTACTACATGATTGAGCAATATCCCACAAAGGGAAGGCATCTCTGATCAGTATTTGGAAAAGAATACGGGCACTCATAAAATCGTCTAAGGCCAGCTTCAAGAGGAAAATTGCACAAGACACTAAGGATAATCACAAGGCTTTTTTTAGTTATGTTAGGAATCTGGGTGGGAATTTCCAGATATGCTCAGAATTAGTCCTAAATGACAAAGAATACACCTAACCCACATACATTGCCAACATCATTGCTGACAGGTTCAGCACAAACTTCTCACCCCCCTCCCCACCATAAGGGCAAATATATATCCCAGCAGAGTGATGCCCCCCTGACATCTCAGATGCTCAGTCACCCTCCCCAAAGCAAAAACACAGCATCAATGGGAGCAGGCAGTGTCCCAGGCTGCATCCTACATGAACTCCAAGAAGAACTAAACACAAACATAAAACTACTGTTCAATCCCAGCCTTACTACAGGATATGTACCTAAGGAGTGGCGTACAGCAACAGTGGTCCCTCTCCACAAAGGTGGTGCCTCAACGGATCCTGGAAACTATTGCCACATATGCCTGACTAGCTTGGTCTGCAAAGTTTTGGAAAGGATCATCATGGACCTCATAAATAAAGATATTGGGGACCTACAGACACTGGATCCTACCCAGTTTGGCTTTGTTGAGGGCACATCCTGCCTCTTAAACCTGGTCGATGTCTTTGAAACAGTCACCAAGGCCAGTGATGAGGGGAAGGTGGTCAACACAGCCTAACTGGACCTCTCAAAAGCCTTCGATACAATACCCCACTCGGGCATTATCGAGACGCTCACCAGCATAACTATAAACCCCTATGTCACTAGATGGGTTGCAAACTGGCTCACGGACAGAACACATATGGTCAGAATTGCTGGAGCCATGTCACACTCCAAACCGGTTACAAGTGGCGTCCCACAGAGGTCAGTCCTGGGACCTCTCTTGTTTGGTATATATTTGTCGGAGGTACAGGCCAACACAGAAGGACTGTGACTGAGCAGGTTCGCAGATGACTGCAAACTGGGTGCCATAATCAACTCACCAGCCAACAGAAGCATCCTACAAAAGGGCCTCATAGAAACAGACAACTGGTGCTAGAGCCATGGCCTCAAGCTAAATGCCAAAACGTGTATAGTCATCCCCTTTGGCAAAAACAAAGTGCCCACAAATTAACACATAGGTGGTAAGCCATTAAATACTGTAGACGTGATTAGGGACCTGGGGACCCGAGTTGATAGCAAACTCTCATTTGACAACCACATGGTTGTATTAGTTAGACAGACAGTTTCTATAAGCCACCTAATCATGAAGGGATTCACAGCTAGATCAGAGGAGGTCATCGTGCCTCTTTAGTCATCCCTCATCAGGCCCATAAATGAGTACAATGCCCCTTTTGTGGTGTACCTTATCAGACACCTGACCTGCAGCAACTGGAAAGTCCCCAAAAGTACCTCACCAAGGGGATCAAAGGGCTCGAACAGATGCCTGACATATAAAACCATGTCCAACCTGGAATTAATGGACATGCTGCACCTCAGAAAATCCAAATTCCATGGAGCTATGTGCCCGTGACACTTGGACCTCAGCACTTAAATAAATAGGACATGCTGGAGGGACAGATTCATAACCCAGAGGCTCCCTTCACTCTGGAATAAAATCACAGTCCAGGTTAGGCAGAGTCCCTTAATGACTCTCTGCAAGAGGAATGTTGCTGAGTGGATGGGAGATTGTAGGTTTACCCCGAGTATCACTTCTGTGTCACTGTTACACAGAGGCAGAGTATACTAACCTGGAAAAAGGGCATAGCAAAATTCATTTAAAATGGGTGGCGAAAGCCAAACACAGTCTGGCTAGGCTTATAACTGCCCTAGGTCAGATAGCCTAGTATGAACCTATGAACCTATTACATGATGTATCCTCAACTGATACACAGATGTAGGAAACCCAGTGTCAGTGATATCCCTGCAGTACTACACTATACCAGTAGCCATTCTTACTGAGCCCCACACATCCCTGGGAAGAATACTGTTTGGCATATAGCAGTCTCACGTACATGCCAACACACTAGGGATATGTTCATCCACGACTGGAAATGCATACAGTGGCCTACAATGCATTCTGTACATGACACACATGACCACCACAAGGGTATCATACAGACAGATACCTGTTGTCAAAGCCATGCTCTATTACTGTAACGCAACTGTAACTTTGTCATCAGCATGTGCTTAACATAGTATTCCAACAGTACCATGTAGGTGACAGCACCCATCATGTAGAACGGGTAATTGTGTGTACATATGACAAGTTTTTTCTTGTCTATCCTGTGATATTCACATTTCCAAAGGTATTGTGCAGTCCCTTGGTGTATCGCCTAAGCAAGAAGGTGTCTTTATGCATATCAGCAACAGTTGCCATACACCTACACTGGATGTCCATTACTCACAGACTTTGCTGTGTTATAGCATGTGTGACATACACTCCAGACATGAACCCTCACCCACATTAATATATCACAGCTTTCATGACTGTGTGTCACCCAGTTGGCCTAGGACACAGATTACTGCAGTAGCCTGCATTGTCAACAACATACATGTATGGCGTACGGTCTGGGAATCTGCAGCACATGCTGGCAAAGGTAACGACTGTATTCATATGAGGCAGGCTTCACACATAGGAACTATTGAAGGTCACAGGTACATATCTGTATGTGGCACACACATACCTGATGTGTGCATTGAAATTACTGTTATAATTATATGTCATACAATAATAAAAGCAAAACCCACCACACATTGACAAACTGTGTGACAAACACACACATGGCATTTGTAGGATTCAAACCCCTACTTAACTATGTTATGACACTTGAGAGAGACGCATTAGCGCAGTGCACTCTTCGCATTACTGGGTGGTTTCCCTTCTCCTGCTGTATTTATAGGGTGCTGACATCAGTTTTTACAAAGAAGTATGTACATCTATTCTTATCCCTCAGTATGGGGGATAAAAATATATATATGCATTAACAGACGCCTAGTTCAGGGTCACATATGCACATCAGCACTGCCAGGTTATGTTTTATACCATGCTTCGTGACCACAGGACTTGTAACACACAACACAACTAGAGGGTGTATCCATATACATCACAGATACACACACCTCTGGGTTGTTACCACTGCACTAAGCATGACAGGCCATACATATACAACTACCATTGTGCAAAACTGCCTTTTGGTTTGGTGTGTAGTTCAGACCCCCCCCCCCCATATCCAGGAACCACACTTGGCTTCCCTGGGAACAGTGTAGGATATGAAGGTGTTCACATATGCCATTACAGTGGTTAACTTCAGGTACAGGAATATTGACTGGGGGAACTACTCAGGCCTCAACAACATCACCCTACAGCCACTACAATTTGTGAATCCATGTGCTATGGCAGAAACAGTCACCACAGCCACAAGGGGGAATACATATTGGACCTGATCATCAACAACATGGGGACTCTATGTTCCACACCAGAGATAGACCACCATTGTTAAGATCTGACCATAACCAACTTTCCCTGGACGTCCATATCCCATCCCCACCCCCAGGCAAGGAAATCACTGCAAACAATGTATTTCTCAAAAGCAGACTTTGCACTTGTGAAGACTGGGGTGGAATAATTCAAAGGCCCTGTGCTGGGGGATTATACAGCCCAATCTGCAGGATCCTTTACAAATGCATTCTATGAGCATCTGCAGGTTTGCATTGATCATGCTATCCCAAATAAAACCAAGACTCCTCCACAACAGGAGACCTGTCTGGTTGACACCAGCCATATATAAGCTGTACAACAGAAGGAGGGAGCTAATACATAACAGAGCAATATCCCACAGAGGGAGGACATCTCTGAACAGTATTGGCAAGACACTTCAATCCCTCAAAATCATCACTTGCAAATTTTGACAGTGAAATTGCCCAGACACTAAAGATAAGTCTCCCCTCAGTCTAAAATTGAATCCCAGTTAATGTTAGACATAGCCCCTCGCCAACCCTCTTCCAGCAAACTCCAGCCACATGGATGTGACATTGCAAATTCAACCCCTGGGATCTCCACTGTGTCCCTGCTTGACGGAGGCACAGCAAACTAGCCTTAAACGGTGCCTTCTGTGACATACTTTACAGAGGCACAGTAGGCTACTGTACTGGGGAGGCAGGCACCAAATACACTCTGGCTAGGCTTATGTATTCCCTAGGGCAAACAGCCTAGTATCGACCTCTGCACCCATATGTTTATGTTTGGGGTGCACAATATTTGTTGCTGATAAACAGTTTGCAGGTCTTTATTGTCATAGCTTTCCCTGTTTCTATGAACAACTTGTGTATCTGTGAAAGATGTTTGATCATGACAGGGTTCCAGTATATTACTTGTGTCTCTGTTGTCATTTAACTGTGTGCACTGGGCAGATTTCTGTATTGTGGGAGGTTCCTGGCTTAAAACATACAAATGCCAGATATGTGTGGCTGACTGCTATACTGAGACATGGCCTAAGTGTGTGAGCATGCCCAGTTCAGGCTTTCCATGGTTTGTTGCATGACATATGTCTCATTTATCAGTGTGTGAGCATGCCCAGTGTGACCTTTCCATATGTTGAGATCTGAGGTCCACTACATTTGTGGTTGTGTGTGAACTTGAACAATATTTGACATTTATAGTGTGTGTGTTGGAAGTCATGTTGTGTTCTTACTGCCCAACTGCTTTGTGTCTGAACCCAACAGGGATTATGCTGTGCCTGCAGGGTTTCCATGGGATAGTTTGCATACACTTGTCAACATTCTTTCATACTGACCAAACACTGTAATATTGTCATAGTGTAGTGGTTCAGTCCTTTCACTCTGGTGCACAGTATCATGGGTTTGAGTCCCATCACTGTTTTAAATATTCATACTGAGTACACCAGACTGGTTAAGGGCCAGTTGGGCAAATATGACCATGTTGCATTTTGTTCAGCTATGGCCTACTTAAACCAGGCTTGTCCAACATTACTAGTGTATTCCACAACTTGGGTGGACATTGACAAACACTAGGCTATGTGCCCTAGGGCATTTCTAATCCTAGTCAGAGTGTGTTTGTCCTTCAACACACATTTTAACTGGAGTTTGCCATGACATTTTTCAAGGTTAGTATACTGTGCCTCTGTCTAACTGTGACATAAAAGTGATACCCAGGGTAAACATACAATCTCCCATCCACTCATCAAGATTCCTCTTGAAGATAGTCAATGAGGGACTCTCTGGCTAACCTGGACTGGGAATTTACTCAAGAGTGGAGGGAGCTTCTGGGTTATGGATCTATCACTCCAGCATGTCCTATTTATTTCAGTGCTGAGGTTCAGGTCTCTCATGTGCATAGCTCAATGGGATTCAGATTTTACAAGGTGCAGCATCTGCATTGATTCCAGGTTGGACGTGGCTTTATACATCAGGCACAGATCGCCTCTGGGCAGGCAGTATGCCACTGTGTGGAGCTGCATTTGTTTAATCAGGCAGCACATGGCATCTGTTAGAGCTCTTTGATCCTCCTGGTGAGGTACTTTTGGGGTCTTTCCAGTTGCTGGAGGTGTCTGCTAAGGTACATCCCACAAGGGGCATTGTACTCAATTGTGAGCCTGATGAAGGATGACTGAAGAGGCATGTTGACCTCCCCTGATCTAGATGTGAATACATTCATGATTAGGTGGGTATATGAAATGTTTTTCTGACCACTATGGCCACGTGGTTGTCAAATGCGAGATTTCTTTCAACTTGTGTCCCCAGGTCCCTTATTACTTCTTCTGTGCTTAATGGGTTACCACCTATGTGGTAATTGGTGGGCACTTACTTTTTGCCAAAGGGGATGACTATACACTTTTTTGCGTTTAGCTTGATGACATGGCTCTGGCACCAGTTGTCTGTTTCTATGAGGCCCTTTTGTAGGATGCTTGTGTCAACTGGAGGGTCAGATATGGGGCCCAGTTTGTAGTCATCTGCAAACTTGTTCAGACACAGTCCTTTCATGTTGGTCTGTACCTCCGAGAAATATATACCAAACAAGGGAGGTCCCAGGACCGAGCCTTGTGGGATGCCAGTTGTAGCTGGTTTGGAATCTGACATGGCTCCAGCATTTCTGAACATGTCGGTTCTGTCCTTGAGCTGGTTTGCAACCCATTTAGTGACGTAGGGGTTTATATTTAAGCTGGTGAGCTTATCTATAATGACCAAGTGGGGTATTGTATGGAAGGCTTTTGTAAGGTCCAGGTAGGCTGTGTGGACCACCTTCCCCTCATCAATGGCCTTGGTGACTGTTTCAAATGATTCAACCAGGTTTAAGGGGCAGGATCTGCCCTTAAGAAAGCCACACTGGGTAGGGTCCAGTGTCTGTAGGTCCCGAATATCTTTATTTCTGAGGTCAATGATGATCCTTTCCATAGCTTTGCAGACCAAGCTAGTCAGGAGGATTCTGAGGTGATAGTTTGCAGTATCCATTCAGGCACCACCTTTGTGGAGAGGGACCACTGTTGCTGTACATTGCTCTTTGGGTACATATCCTGTGGTAAGGCTGAGATTGAGCAGTAGTTTTATTTGGTGTTCAATTCTTCTTGGAGTTCATGTTGGACGCAGCCCAGGACACCATCTGGTCCCATTGATGCTGTGTGTTTTGCTTTGGAGATGCTGGCTGTTACCCAAGCATCTGTGATGTCAGGGGGCCAGCACTCTGCTGGGATAGATATTTGGCCTTTTGGTGGTGGGGGGGGGTGTTTGCACTGAACCTGTCAGGTCAGATGTTGGCAATGTCTGTGGGTTTGGTGTATTGTTTGTCATTTTGGACTAATTCTGAGCATATCTGGGAATTCCCACCCAGGTTCCTACCATCAGTAAAGAAAGCCTTGTGATTATCCTTAGTGTCCTGTACAATTTTTATCTCGTAGCTGGCCTTAGAGGATTTTATGTATGGCCATAGTTTTTTGTCATAATACTGATCAGAGATGCCTTCCCTTTTTGGGTTTTGCTCTATCATGTAGTAGCTTCCTCCTCCTCTTGCATGGTTTGTTAATGGCTGGGGTCCACCAGACAGGATGCCTGCCTTTGGAGGATTGGGTCTTGGTTTTATTTGGGATTGCATAATCCATGCATTCCTGAAGGTGTTCATAGAAGGCATTTATAAAGGGTTCTGAGGTCTGGGCCATATTTTCCACAAGCACAAGGGCTTTAATGGATTCCACCTCAGTTTGGAGGAGTGCAAAATTTGCTTTACACATGTTTTTCACTGTGGTTTTCTGGCCAGGGACTGGGGTCAGGATGTGAATATCCAGTGAGATTACTCTATGGTCTGATCTTACCAGTGAGGGATACACTTCTGGTCTTGGGCATAGAGTCCCCATGTTGGTGATTATCAGGTCCAGTATGTTTACCCGTCTTGTGGGAGTGGTAACAAGTTATTCCATAGCATTTTGGTTTATGAATTATAGGAACCTTTGGCCTAGGTTGTTGGAGCTAGAGTAATGCTCCCAGTCTATGTTTGGGTAGTTGCAGTCACCCAATATAATGTTGTTTGGAGAGACTTTCATATTTTCAAGTGTTCTCAAGTAGGCCAAGTGGGGTTCCTGAGTTTAGGAGGGTGGTCTGTAGCAGGCTACGAACTGGGAGGCAGTTTTAGCCACTGTTACTTGCATGTGGATAGTCTGTACTGCTACATGCTGTGGCACCAACCTGGGGGTGTGGGTATCCTTGACAATTATTGATACTCACCCTCCTTTCATAGTAAGTTCCATGTTTTGGGGCTGTAAAGCATGGTATGAGGTGTAACCTGGTAGTGCTAGGGTGCTCTTGGGAACCTTGAACCAGGTTTCTGTTACTGCACAGATATCAACATTCTCCATGCTGAGGAGAGTTTGGACTGCGTGCATCTTGCAGTTTAGACTTCTGGCATTGGGTAGCATTACTTCTAGTTTCTTATCCCTTGGGATACCTATGGAGGTGGGTTTGTGTTTTGAGCCTTACCTATTCAAAGCACTATGGGGGTGACAACAGCCTCTGCCAGTATCTAAAAGGCCAGGGGTGATAGGTGCAAGCCATCCCTAGCAGAGCATCGTGTCTTGTTGAGCATGTCATCCCAGGCTGACAGGCATTGGATCCCCTTTGACTAACAACAATACTTAAGCCAATTGTTGTAATTGATCATCTTGTCTTCATATTGTGGCATCATGCTTGGTGAGGGTAGGATATTACTCAGGGTCATCAAGTTTGCATATACTACATGGTGTTACATTGCTTAACACATGGCAATCATGCCTCAGGTGGTGCTGCAGGGCTGCCTATGTTGAATGCACATACTACACTCCCTGTACATGTTTGGAAGCAGGTTGTGTCAACTTAGGCATCCCTTTTACTATATGTTTGAGTCAGAGAGAGGTATCATTTCCAGGGTTCCTACTGAGCCAGTGTATGTGCTATGTGTTGCCTCTTTGCCAAGGCCAAGGCATACTGGGCACGCCTCCTTCTGCCTACTGGGGCAGGTTCAGGTTGTTCCTCTTCTGAGTCACGCTCTGCCTGTGATGGCCTTGGCAATGGTGGGGGGCTGTTTGGCCCAGGCCTATGCTGGTCCTGCTGCTGCTGTTTTCGCAGGATCATATTATGTAGCATAGCACATACCATGACAATTTGGATACATATAGTTGGTGAGTATTGCAAGGCTCCACCAGATGTGTCTAGGCACTGGAACCGTGACTTGAGCAACCCAAACACATGCTCGATTACATTTCGTGTTTGTGCATGTGCCTCATTATGGCGTTCTTGTTCAGGTGTGTGTGCATTTCTGATGGGTGTCATCAGCCACGGCTCCAGTGCGTAGCCAGCATCCCCCACTAAGTGACCATGTGGGATGTCCCCATTGGCAAATGTCTGGTACAGCTGCGTCAGATGCCAGATATGGGAATCATGGTAGCTTCCAGGGCAGCCAGCACACACATTCATTATTATGCCCTGGGCATCACACACGACCTGGCAGTTGATGGAGGGGAAGCCCTTGCAGTTAATGTAGGCCCTACCCCACTCACCGGCTGGTGCTTTGATGCGTATATGAGTGCAGACTATTGCATCCACTACCTCAGGGTATTCTGCTATTTGCTGGAAGAGACGCATATTGCTGGCCAATACCTCACGGGAATTTGGGAAATATACATGATCACGGACATGTGCTGACATGGCATCCAGGAACTGGTGCAGTACCCTGGATGCTGATGCCTGTGATATCCCCATCATATCATCAGTTGGTCTCTGGAAGGTACCTGTTGCTAGTATTCTTAGGCCAACACATACCTTGGTTTCCACTGGGATGGGTTCCCCTCTGTTGATTCTGTGTGTGAGGTGTGGCCTGCACAGCTCAACAATTTGCTGCAGGAGGTCTCTCTCCACTCTATAGTGCTCCACTATCTCCAGCTCATGTAACCCTTGGTAGGTGACCCTGGGCCTGTACACTCTTCTCCGTCTCCTCACTGTGGGCTGTCCGGCAGCATTTGCATTGTCACAACTCTCAGCATGTTGCATATGTCGCCTTATAACAGCAATGGCAGCCCCTAGCATTTTTTGTCTGAGTGAAGCTTTTTCAGTTTTCACTTCTAGTAGCTTACTCCAGTGTTGCAGTGTCTCTTGAGAGAAACAAACTGCACTGCTGTTTACAGAGTTTTAAGTGCTGGGCTGGGCTAGAGTTCTGCCTGTGTAATTGCCTGATTTCGGTTGTTTTCACCTGCTAGCTCTACTTGTATTACCTGGTAGCTTCCTGCATGTGTTGTGCTTCCTTTTTCCTTCTGTTTCCTCAGGGGGAGAGACGCGCATACAAGCGCAAACACGCTCACAGCAGCTCTGACACGCACACACATGCTTAGACAGACTAAAACTTGCTTCTTTGGGTTAAAACGCATGCACATCAGCGCAAACAGGCTTACAGGTCTTTACACAGTCTTATACATGCTTACTCCGGCTTAAACGCACACACTCATGCTTCCACGCACGCACTTTGTCTTACTCGGGTTTACACGCGCGCACACGCGCGCATGCCCGCTCAGCAAGAAACTTTGGTGTTATCCACAGTATACACCTTCCATTTCTTGGATTTCCCTGGCCTACCTGTTGACACACCTCTTTCCATGATGTCTAACTGACACCTAACGCATGCCACTGTCCTCCAATGAGCTTCACTACTTTCATACATACCCCCCTGGTGATGTCACCTATCTCCTACTCTGTTCCTCCCCATATCCTACTCCTACACTCCACTGACAGTGCTCATTTGTTATGTAAAAGTGCGATTAACTATCCTAACACTCATTTACATAGGATTGCCTACTAATGCTTGGTTACATGTCTTAGACTGGGCTTCTCCCCTTAGCAACCCCTACTCGGTGGCCATGTTGTCTTCAGCCTGCTATTCCCTTACATTGTAATTTGACAATTGTCATAAATTCCCTGTTTGTGGCTCTTATTGCCTTATTTTATGATTTTTTTAGAGCACCCCATTTGTGCAATGCTGTGCTATGCTTAAACATGGGAAATCGGCGAAAAAAAAATTGTTTTTATTTTAATTTTGCATCAAGGAAACTTTCCAATGGCCATATATTTGGCCATTGGCATGCTTCCTCAACCATATACAACCTTTATTTGGAGCTGACAAGGCCCCATTGTGCTATTTGCAGAATGGTACTCAGTTGTCAACTGAGTACATTTCTGCAGCTAACACGTCTCCTACTCGGACAGGTTTCTGCTTCCTGGATCGCAAATTTACCTCATTTGCATGCCTTTCTGCTGCAAGTGAGGTAATTTGCATATCACAGCCCTCTCCATGTAGGAGATGTGTTAGGAGCTCTCTTACATGCCCCTACAGGCTGTTCGTGGATCACTCATCGGACATGATGGCTGCATGGAGTCTTACTCTACTCGTAGACTCCATGCAAGCCATCGTGAATCCAGCCCAATGTCCCGTACTAACCAGTACTTACAAATTTCAATGTCCTGTATCAACTTGTTCCCAAAAACCACCAACACATGATGAACTGGATCAAAGTCGAAAAAATAATTAAGTTTTCTGGCACAAGCTCAATGTAGAAAGTTCTATACAGCCACTCCAGGTCAATACAATGATTGAATCTCCATACGAAAACAAAATAGAGATTCTACAGCAATAAACACCAAAGCGTTGATATCAAGGCTGCATAATATGCATCTGTAAACAAACAACCCTTTGGTCCTGTTATCCTCTTCAAAATAGATTTACTATTCTCCACAAAACTGATAACAGCTGCTAAAATTATTCTCTCCTTACCCTTCCTAGCTGTATCTGGCTCTGGACACTCAAATGTTCCACCGACACATATCCAGTACTTCTACAACCAGGAACGGGAATCCAAAGTGGTTTGACACGCATAAATCCTCCATGTGGCAACACCATAAAAATCAGAGTGGTTTCTGCAACCTTGCCTTCTTAAGTGATAAATACACAAGCACATATCACCAATATTTATACCATAATCAATCAATCTTCATTAAATAATTGAAAATCAATATTAAAGCAGCAGCTCCATTTGTCAGAGCTATACATACATAAACTTATGCCAAGTTCCACTTTAAGGTTATTGATAAAGTTTGGGGGGACAGGAAAAACAAATTGGGATGGCATGTAATATTGAATAAGAAGGAAAGTGGATGGATCATTAAACATGGGGCTTTATTCTTTCCAGGGCTTAATAACCATATGTAGTTTGTGTTATCTTCTTTTGGTTGACAGAAGGTGAATAGAGAAGGATTTAACTAGGAGAGTCCCCCCCGTAATGACACGGTGGAGCAGTAATAATATGAACTAGTCAAACCAAGCTGTCCAGAAGCAGACATGAAGTGTCTCCAACCTTGAGTTTATTCACTGTTTTGCATAAACCTGTTCTTTTGTAAATGTCATAGATGTAACAAATTCAATGTTTTTTAATATAAACAATTAAAGAGATGTCTGTGTTTCTACAAAGAAGTTGTTATTTAGGAATATTTTTTTCACCATTTGTAGTGTTAGCCCTTGGTATGGTAAACAAGAGGCAAGCCTGTAACATTAGCAATCTGGCAAATTCATAGCTGAGGATTATTCTCAAAGATTCCTACAAAGTGTTTCAACAGCAATATGTTGGCAATGCAGGACTAAAAAATACTAATGTGGCCAGACGAGCAGTAGTTAACATAGGACAGCACAATGATAAGGGTCCTGAGACTTGCCCATAAGTGCAGAGGTGTTGTGATACAAGATCTCAGCCTGATCCAAGTCTTTAAAAGTTAGGGCAATCAGGACTACAGCCGCAAGAAGCTGCTCAGGATCAATGTGCCTGGTGCTGGTCTGGTTCTGGTCTAGTATGTAAGGCATATTCCAGACCTTTAGAAGAGAAACATGGTTAGTTTCATTTTAAAGAGGACTGCCAGGATATCTGTAAAGTTCTGGGTAAAATAAACCACATGAATTTATTTTAAAATTGAAGTACATGGGTACCGTACATTCTTAAAAAATAATAAAATAGTATGAAAACATGAAACAGATAAATATATACGTAGAAAGCATTAATATAAGCATTTTATGCTGAACAAAAGAACTAATCTGCTAGATAGTTATTAAAGGAATTGAGAAAGTGAACAGTCCTTGGGGAGTTCGTAAACCAAACCATGGAGAAACGCTCTGTAAATTACCAGGATAGGAAGATCCAGACTCAAAGGCCTGATAAGCAAATAATTGGTTATCAGAGGTTTCACATAACCGCTTAACAACCACTAGCAGCCCCAGGTGGCAGATCACAATAATCTGGTAATAGGAAACCAAATTATGTAAGGACAGAAAAAAAATGATTATCGATTATCAATCACTTATCAAAGATTATCAATATAATGTGAAACTAGATAAGGAGTCAGTTCAGTCTCTGGAGCACAGCACTAATATGCTGCTAAAAATGTGTACCAGAGTGTAACCAAGCTACTGATTTTTGTATAATCCATAAGCGGTGTATCTTGGTGTCAGAAACTCAGTGTATAGGATATTACTGATGTTAAGTGAAGGTATGAGGAGATCAAGGTGGGAATGACAAACAGACTGACAAGAGTTACCAGGTACTTAATTATTATGATATTCACCATATCGAAATGAGAACATTTAACTATAGCAGAACATGTTTCCCAATGCCAACTGGTCATTGGGAACGATGTCACCAATATCAGGTATGTTTGATAAAAACCTAGTACCTTCTCCAGTGACACACAGAGGGAGAAATTCCTGGGTGTGTTCGAGATGGCCTGAGTTTAGTTAGCATCTCAGGCACAAGCTGAAACTGTCTAGAAAGAAGATAAATGGCAAAGTTTTGTCTGCTTACCTCTTCTTGAGAAAGGGTGTGGGGAAATGCTAGGGACACAACAAATTCATGAGTCCCACTGGTGATACTGGGAACTTGACTAGTGTTCAGGTGCTGATGAAGGTGGGCAGGCATAGGAGGGATTAGTTATCAAAAAGGTGGGGCATTACTCTTATGATGCCATTGCATTCCCACCTTGTTCATGTCACCCAGTGTATGTGTGGGGAGGGGGACATAACAGGAGAAAAACAGCAATGAGAGCAGCATAAATGATGCAACAGGTGACCACTTCCTCAACAGGTGACCACTTCTTCAACAGGTGACCACTTCCTTAACAGGTGACCATTTCCTCTCCATCGAGTCAAGGGAGTAATTCTGAATTACAGATCATAGTGTTCCACACCCCCAAAGGAAAAACAAAAGAAGAATATGATCAAAGATTTAATGACACAAATGAAAGTTTAAAGAGTTAGAAAAACCAAAAGAGATCATGGCTGTTGTTTTTCAGATGGATATGAGGGAATAAAGAAATGAAATGAAAGAAATGGAAAAAGAAGAAAGTGTCAAGACAAAAAAAAGGTGAGAGGAATTAAACAACATTCAGGTAACTGGATAAAAGGAAGTTATAGTTGAAAGAAAGAGGGAAAATATATTTTCTTATACTACTGTTTGAGAAATATGACACTCAGATTACATGCAAGACATAAAACAGTTAAAGATTGTTTTTCCTTTGAGAATTTGGTAAACTTTGTTATGTGTAATATTGACAGTAAATTAAGTATGATGCACAAAGATAATGTAATACCAGTCTGAAACAGGAGATAACTATCTAAATATAAGAAAGAAAATATATTTTAGGTTACATTGGTGGGAAATACACATAAAGAAGATTTTCAGAAAGAAAAGATCAGTATAAGACATCAAACTTATTATTACAGTAGTCCAGGGGTCTGCAACTTGCGGCTCTGGAGCCGCATGTGGCTCTTTCACCCCTCTGTATTGGCTCATTGCAGCTTTGAAAAATAATGTCCACTCTACCACCTACACACAAACACACACACACACACACACACACACACACACACACACACACACACACACACACACACACACACACACACACACACACAGTGATCGAGCAAAGGACTTTTATTGCTCTTATAAACTTAATAAACTTGCTAGAATGACACAATTTCTTTTGCCATGCATACCACACACACAGAGTGATTGAGTGATTCCCCTGGCAGAAGCAGCATCTCCTGAAAGGTTTCCATACCTCTCAAAGTCTTACCACAAGAAATATGGACAGAGTCACAAATAAAGGGGAACAAAGGAACAAAAATAGGGACGGACTTTAAATATTGCTGTTATAAACTTAGAAACTTGCTAGAATAACATGGTTTCTGTTATTATGCATTTTCCACACACATGCACACACGCACACATGCACAGTTATCTCTCATGTGCAGATTTTCACAGAATGTCCTGAATTTTGCCTCATATTTTTGATCTGTTTCTCATAAAATTGTGGTTTTCTGGCAAATCATTGAGGGCTGAAGTCAGAAAAAAATAGACATTTGAGTTTCAGACTTCACACCCTTCAGAAAATTCATCCTAATGCAAAATCTGTTATTCTATTATCTTTATAAATTTGTAAGAGCAATATTTAAAAAGTGTCCCTATTTTTGGGCCTTTGTGCCCATTATTTATGACTTTGTCCAGATTTCTTGTTCTAAGAGGTTAGGAGATATCACACACACACACACACACACACACACACACACACACACGCACACACACACTGAGGGCGAGCAATAACAACAAAGGAACAAAAATAGGGAAGGATTTTTAATAGTGCTTATATAAACTTGGTTCTTTTATATTTAATATAATAATTATATATAAAACTTTATACGCTGTGTTATCTTCATTTTAGTGGTCAAATAAGTTTTGTGGCTCCCGATGAATTTTATTTGGTGGGAGGGGGTCATAATGTCTCTTTTGATAGTGAAGATTGCAGACCCCTGCAGTAGTCGTGAACTGACAGACTAGCAGTCAGTGATTAGTAAAATTAAATTCTATAATGGTAGATAGGAAAATGAAGACATGACTCTGGTGTCCATACACAACATACCCAGGTTGCATGGAGAAACTGTGTGGAAGCTTAAAACAATTCAATATTTTGTTGGAAATAAAAAACAGAAAAAGTGATATCACTTGGATTAATACGGCATATGATACATATCAGATAGTTCTCTGGTGTAGTTATACCCAAGTAGAAATAACAGGTATCAGAAATTTTGCTAAAATAGTTACAGAGTGTATATGTATGCATGTATGTCTGTATGTATGTCTGGGTTTATGTTTTATCACTGAATAAGCAATGTATCGACTCCACCTTTCTCGAATGCAGTTCATTGACATCCATTGCATCAAAAATGTGTACAACTTCTCAAATATACTGGCATAAACAAAGTATGCAAGAGAAACAGATGCTAACCCATATATAGTCATAGCAACATGAATCACAGTAACATCATCAAATCACACCATCATCCAAATAATGGCTAGACGTAGTTACTCAAATACTATTAAAATATAGCAATTAAAATCTGATCACAAGTACTCACTATATACAAGCAACAAAAGATACTGAAGTAGAGCATATTTTGTCGAAAATTCTGTACTCAATAGCACTCTTTGTGCGTCAGTAACACATCTGTGATGATATATGAATAGTGCATAATACATTTGTTAAGATAATTGTAAAGTACTCAACATGAAGACCCCCTTGAGAAATAAAACTTACATCTATGCAGCAGAAAATTAAAACACTTACTGAAATAATGCTATCTTCTTATGTGATGAACACATATGCAGAGTAGTACCATTGTACGAAGAACAAGTTAGGATCCACAGATTCAGCTAATGCTTTCACAAAATCTGTTGGCGCATACTTATCCATACGAGCAAGCACAGAAAGTAATGTTCCTCCTTTTTCTGGAAACATCATCAGCCCTATTCTGTTCTTTGACAATGGCATATAGTACATTCCTAAAATCATCAAGTCTATGGCCCAGTAGACACTAAAATCAGTGATGCCATCTCTCGACAGCATTTGAGTACATGAATGGTTGCACTGATTGAGAACACCCACATTACATAATTCTGGAGGAATCAGGGGACGCAAACATGAAGACATTGCTCCTCTTGTTTTTATCTTCCTTGCACTGCCATAGAGATAGAATTCCTTGAAATAATGGAGTTGCCTTTGCAGGAAATACATCTTTCATACCCTCATATACATGGCATATCTCATTTGGATATAGAAAACATAGGGCTACAAGCTGCTTACATAAAGATTTGAATTGATCTGAAGCACCGTGCAGCTTTACTATCCCTTACACCTGCATCATTCATCAAATATTTTGGGATAAGAGAAAACAGTAGCCTTTCACCACTACAATGCAGGCATTCATTTGAATACTCCACATTGCAAGGTTCAAAATCACACAATATAAATTGAACAGTTGGAAAACAACCAAACTCAGCACAACATTTATGAAAGAGGTTCCACATTATATACTTTAAATGATTTTGCTGACATTAGTACATATGCAAATGGTAAGGCCTTCACTCTACTAGCGACTTTTATAAAGCCCTGTATTGTATACAACTGATGATAGCCAGGGAGCTTATTTATGTTTACCCCATCAATCAGCTATATTGTATCTGAGAACAAGCCCACCAGATGTTGTACCGCTGTAATCATTAGCACTGTGTCACCTCCATCTCCTGTTTCCATAGCACATTTAAAAACAAAACTGCAACTCTTTGGCTTTCATAGTACCATAGTTGTATCCCTGATACTACTAATTTTAGGTATGGCAGCAATCTCTATTTTATACTGAGAGTGATTAGCAGCCTACACCAAGCATTTGCAAGACTGTATGCGAGCAGAAACCTTTGCTGGTAATTCATTGATAATTTTTTCAGCTACTCGGATTGGAGAATCCCTGGATTTCTCTGCCCTGACTTAAAGGTCTTCCATAACAACCAGATTATTTACCTGGACTGGGTCGCCTTTGTGTAAGTGCTACTCTTGTAATGGCTCATCCCTTACGCGTCTCATTTACTTGACATCTGCATGCCTAGTACTTTTTACCATTGCTCTCTTTCTCACATACGAACAGGTAGCCATTCGCACTCAGCATATCACTCTGGCTGTGGGACTTGATGCATTGGTATATGTCTCCTATCATACCTGGGTACGAATGTGTAGCTTCTATACTGAGGGGAGTGACTGCTACTTCTATTACAATAAAGTCCAAGACTTATAAACATGTAGTATAACTGATTTATCAAGAAAATAGTGCACGTGGCTGCACATTTCTATTTTTGATCATGCATGCTTGACAAAACAATTTTCAATGTCTTATTTTTTCCCATGTCAAGAATTGGCCTGTATTTTTCAAGAAATTCCTTATTCAGTGAGAAGACATTTATATAAGTATGTGAGTGAGATAGATAGCTAGATAGATAGATAGATAGATAGATAGATAGATAGATAGATAGATAGATAGATAGATAGATAGATATGGGACTCAGGCATTTAGTCAAAATGTTCTGTGGCTGACATCTGTTTAATCGACCACATTTGGTTGACATGTGTAGGTGGCTGACAGATGTATGAGCTCAACATTTTCCAGCTAATGGAATATTCTCTCTCCTCGAGCATTGTGTGATCTCGGAGTTAGTATATATATATATATATATATATATATATATATATATATATATATATATATATCTATATGGATTCACTACTGAATCCCGAAATAGCACAATCCCGACGACCTAAATACCGAGACTATAAGCCCAAAATCCCACATTACCGAAATATTAAAACCGCGAAATTCAAAATCACGAAAGTACTACATACATACAGCACACACACAAACATACACACAGCCTCCCCCCATAACCAAACAAACCACCCTACACTGTGCCCCCCACACCCCCCCTACTTTAATATTCTAACTCCGAGATCGCACAAACATACACACAAGACAAACTCACACCCACACATTACAGCCCCTCACACACACACACACACACACACACACACACACACACACACACCACAGTCACAACACACACTTGCACACACTAAAGCCCCTCACAAACACACTTACACACACATACTTACCTGAACCACAACACCAGAAGCGCTAACTCAAAATCCCTTAACATCGGGATTTTGAATTTCGTGCTTCTAGTCTTTCGGTAATGTGCTCTTTCGGCTACATAAGTCTTGAGTTTTTGAAATTCGAGATTTCAAAGGTTCGAGATTCAGTAGTGTTCCCACATATATATATATATATATATATATATATATATATATATATATATATATATATACATATATATATACATATATATATATATATATATATGGTTTACTATCAGATGTTCGAAGCGAACTTCGTCGACTGCACTTTTGTCGAACACAGAAGTTCGAAAACAGTAATATCGAACACCAAAAGCCAACCTAGGAATGGTTTTAACATGGGTTGAGATAGGTGTTCAGTGTTATTGCTGAACTACAAACCTCTCCCCTATCTCGACCCATGTTAAAACCCATTCCTAGGTTGGATTTTGGTGTTCGATATTACCGTTTTCGAACTTCCATGTTCAACAAAAGTGCAGTCACTTTGAACATCTGATAGTAAACCATATATATATATATATATATATATATATATATATATATATATATATATATATATATATATATACACAATTAGTAGGCAGTGTGAGAGCTTGCCTCCTGCAAAAATTAATGCTGTTTTTTATTTTATTTATTTATTTTTTTTGAGGACAGCTGCATGCTCCATGGTTCTTTCGCAGCACATGTGTAGCAGTGTGTTGATGCTAATTTTTAACACTTTTTCTGGTCAATGTTTTGACAGTCAACATTTGGGTTTGTTTATGTAAATATATATGGATTTACTACAGTTAGATGAATGCAGCAACTATGAAAGAGAAAAAAGTCAGTAGAAATGATTGAAAGAGAAGCAATCATATGTACCAGCTCTTTTTTTTTCCATGTGAGATTACTGTACAGTGGGGATAGTGGACTTTACCCTTTCTTCACTGTATTGCAGTCTCAGAGTTGTTATATATCATTGGCAGGGGTTGTGGGGGAGGAAACAAGAAAAAAAAACACATTTACACCTTGTTACCTTTATTTTTCAATCTTCTGCTAATCGAGCATTTTGATGTAGTGTACGACACAAACATTCTCTCCCTCTTTTTATATATGTATATATATATATATATATATATATATATATATATATATATATACACACACACACACACACACACACACACACACACACACACACACATACATATATATAGATAGATATAAAAAAACAAAAAAAAACAGAACACTACTTGTACAGTGTAGAATAGTGTGTGTGTTGTACCTTTAAGAAGCATTTCAAGGACAGCACGTGCATATAAATAGCAAGCACATGCTAGCTTCAGTGCCATTTTGAGAGTGCAGCCAGAGAGGGAGCATGTATGAGTGTGATAGCTAGTTAGTTTATGTGTATCTAAGTTAACATTATCAAATCTCAATCTTGATGTGTTTGTACATAATAAAGCTGCTTGAACAGAACCCACAGAAACTCGTCTGTTTTATCCTGACCAGACGAGTGACATGGTGTCAGAACCGGGAATCCAGAGACTGCTGTCCAGAGCTATGAGGTGCAAAGTTAACAGTGACAGTAAACTAAGAGTACAAAAAGGGGCCAGAAATTAACCAAAGGTAATGAAAACTTGCATGAACGATTTATTTTATTAATAAGATAAAGCAGAGCATTACAAGGGCACAGAAAGCATTATTAAGCAAGTGAGTGGCACAAAAACATTATTAATTAAACTAAATGTTTAAAATTAAGATATTTGATAAAATGATTATCAGAAAAGCACATAAGGGGACTGGAATCACCTTGGAATTGTAAAACGAGCATGTTTAAAGTAAAATGAGCATGTTTAGAGTAAAACAAGCACAAGAAAAGTATAATGGGCATGAAAAAACATTAAACGAGCAAAACAAATATAATAAGGGTAAAAAGGCACATTAAGCATAAATAAAGCAAGGCAACTGCATGTTTTTAGGCAAGATACTGTGTTTTGACATAAACTACTATTTTGCATTGATTGAAGCTATTCAGGGTATAACTAGAGTTATTCAGAGTATCTCAAAGTGTGTAAAAGTGCTTACAGTGTGTGCTTATTACTGTGCATTTATTTTGAAGAGTTTATTGTGTGCAGAGTGCATCTATTTCATAAACTGCAGTCAAAATACAACCATTTTGAGAAGTTTCTTGTGCTGGGTGTGTCTATTCACAGAGTGCCGCCTTTACAGAATGTTCCTAGCACTGTACAGAGTTATTTAGCAAAGTACAGCCATTTTGGGAAAGTTTCAGTGTGCTATGTACTGTTTATTCGCAAAGTGCAGTTACTTTGAAATGTTTTCTACTCTCAGCTTCTTCTGCCCAGTTGATTTGCACAGTGCAGTTATTTTGAAATGTTTCTTACACTGTTAAGAGATGATTTCTTACAGTACAGTACAGTGATTCCAAAAGTATTCTTGTGCCCGAGAGACTTATTTCACAAACTTCAGTTATTCAGAGGCTTGTTGTGCTATTGGGCATAGTTAGAAATACTGGCATAAATTTCTGGCATATGTACATATGTGTGTTCATGCATACTTGCAAAAGCCTTCACTGCTATGTGTTAATATGGCAGAGCATTTCAAAAACTAGGACCATTTTTGTTTGATCAGTATATTGCAGAGAACTACAGAATATTTGAGCAAGAGTATGATATTTTTATACAAGCAGCTTATTCTGACAAAGATGCATGCACTAGGACATTCATTTTGCTAAACTTAGCTAGGTCGGAGGCCAGAGGGTTAATTTGTGTATGCACCAGCAGTATATGAAGGAGAAGGGGGAAACTGTCATATTATTGTGCAAGCTGAATCAAGGGAAGACCCCAAGTGTTTGAAAAGCAAATTCAGGGAAATGTGCAACCCCCAGACAAAGGTACATTAGAGAGGCATTTATTTTACTTGAGATAAAAAGTAAGGAGAAATGTTTGCAGCTTATATTACTGACCTGAGAAACAAAGGTAAAATGTGTAGGTTTGGTGAGTTACAAGATGAGTTGATAAAGGACAGGCTTGTGTGTGGTATTAATAGTGCTGCAGTGAGAAAGATTTTGCTTTGTGACAGTGATTTAATGCTGAGTAAAGCTATTGAGATTTGTCAAACCCATGAAGTTACAGAAAGGACCACAAGTAAGCTTGCAAGTGATAAGAGCATAGTTTCAGCAGGCTCCAGAGCAAATGTAGAGAACATGCAACACGTGGCTAGCAGAAGAAGGTCTAAGCACATGGCAGCTGTAACCCCTGCAGGTGTGGTAGGCAAAACCCGTAGTTTTCCAGCAAGTTCTAAGACTAGTTCTGTGAGAAAGACATGCTCAGTGCAGTACAAGGATGAGTCAGCAAAACCCAAATCAAGTTTTATTGTTAACTGTCGCAATTGTGGTGCCAGTCATTAGTCTAAAAGAGAAAGGTGCTTAGCATTTGGTCAGCAATGCCACAAGTGTAAAAAATGGAACCACTTTCAAAAGTTTTACAAACTGATTAAACTTCACCCAGTTGTAAAGAAGGGTCACTTAAAAAAACAAGTTGATCATTTAGAGAACTGCAACCCTGCTTTCTATGTAGATGGTATATCAGTATTTGGTGAAAAGGATGATCCAGTAAATTTGTTGGCAAAGATGAAGTGTTTTGTACAGTTCAGATCAATTGTAAATCCACCGAGCTAAAAGTAAACACTGGATCAAAGTGTAATGTTATGTCAGCAGACACATTTGCCAAGGTGAGAGCTGATAAGCAACTTAACATGACCAGTTGTGCGAAACTTGTTGCTTATGCAGGTGAAGAAATTTAAACCGAAGACTCATTTGCCAAGGTGAGAGCTGATAAGCAACTTAACATGACCAGTTGTGCGAAACTTGTTGCTTATGCAGGTGAAGAAATTCAAACCGAAGACTCAATAGTGCTTTCATGTATTTGGCTAGAAAGTGCTACAGCTTACTATTCTATGCAGTCTAAAGACCTGTGCAATCATTATTGGGTCTCAGAGACAGTTTGAGAATGAATCTACTTTCCTTTCCCAAAGAAGTTCATCATATAAGCACATGTCCCAGTTCCAATTTTACTGAAGCTATTTTCTCAGAGTATGCTGATGTTTTCGATGACAAGTCAGGTAAACATCCTGTTGTGTATTCTATGAAGTTAGACCCAGAGATTAGTCCAGTGGTCAGACCAGCAAGAAAAGTTCTGATAGCTATGCAGAATAAAGTCAAAGCTCAGCTGGATAAAATGGTGCAGCAAGGTGTAATTTGTCCAGTTACAGAACCAACTGAATGGGTGTCATCCATGGCAGCAGCCCTAAAAAGAGGCTCAAATTCAGAATATGCATTGACCCAAGGGATTTGAACAAAGCATTAAAGAGACTGCATCATCCCATGAGTACAGTCTAGAAAGGCATAGCCGTAATACCAACTGCCACTGTTTTTTCTGTCTTGGATGCAAAATGTTCATTTCGGCAAGTAATGCTTGATTGCACATCTTCACTACTGACTACTTTCAGTACTCCATTTAGAATATATAGATTCTTTAGGACACCAATTACAATAAATTCTGCAAGTGAAGTCTTTCAGCGTGCAATGGAGCAAATTTTTTCGGGTTATCCTTGTGCCATAATAGTAGATGATTTATCGGTTGGAGGCAATGGTGAAGCAGAGCATGACAGAAACCTTAAGAAAGTTCTAGGCAGAGCACATAAAGTGGACTTGAAGCTCAAAATCCTCTGAAGTGCAAATTCAGACTACCAGAAGTTACATATGTAGGTCATTTATTTACTAGCACTGGCTTGCGACCAGACCTGTCCAAGCAAGCAGACATTCTAGAGATGTCAGCACCAGATAATGTTCAAGCTCTACAATGTTTTCTTAGTATGGTCAACTATTTAAGCAAGTTTATACCAGACTTCAGTGAGTTGACAGTGCTTTTGAGAGAGCTGACGTGCAAAAATGTTATATGGTTTTGGTTGGAACAGCAGCAAAGAGCATTTGAAGACCTTAAGCAGGATATTGCCACCCCACCTACAGTAAGATACTTTGATATCAATAAATAAGTAACTCTTTCCTGTGATGCTTCAAAATTTGGTCTTAGCGCAGATATTCTTCAAGAAGGCAGACCAGTAGCCTATGCATTTAGAACTCTTACCCAAACTGAAATGCAAAATGCTCAAAATGAGAAAGAACTTTTGACAATAGTATTTGCATGTTCAAAGTTTCATGATTATATTTATGGTTGAGCTATTCAGATTGAAACTGATCACCAACCTCTAGTCACTATTTTAAAGAAGCCTATGCATTCAGCTCCAGAGAGATTACAAAGTATGATGCTCAAATTGCAAAAGTTCAACTTCAAAATGGTCTATACAGAATGCAGACTTCTTTATCTGGCTGGTACCTTATCCAGATCACCCAGAAATACAACTGAACAGTCTAGTGCAGAGAATTTTGACTTTAATGTCTTGGAAGTGCATATTTTTTTCTACAATGAGAATTGATGAGCTGAGAGATCATACAAACACTGATCCAGTTTTTCAAAAGCTCAACTAATTCATTAATGTTGGATGGCCGCCAAAGCAATCTAGTGTACCACCTGAAGTGCAAATTTATTTTCCTTACAAAGATGAGATATTATTGATGAAAGATGGCATTGTTTTCAATTGTCCTAAATTGGTTGTTCCTGCTTCCTTACAATGTGAATATATGCAGATTTTGCATCATGGTCACCCAGGTTCTGAATCTACCAAAAGGAGGCCAAGAGGACTCTTGGCCTTCTCTAGCAAAATATATTGCTAAAGTACTTTATTGTTGTTCAGTAGCAATAGTTCTAAACTGCATTTGCAAAAAGAATCCCTTCAGGTAAGTCAAGTTCCTGAACTACTTTGGTCAACAGTAGCCTCAATTGAGTATTTAAATACAGGTTCTTTATTGCTGTCTTTTAAACAATGAAGAAGGCTTTGTTTTGTATTTGCTGAAACCGGTCTGTTTTTCAAGAACCTTATACTATTAATAAAGTAATTCTTAAGGTGCCTTATATGCTGGTCCTGCTTCTTTTTTTGCCTTGCATACTTTTCCCTTTGGGACCCTGCAGCTGCCGTACTCACAGAGGTTGTATTACTTGGTGTTTGTACAAAATAAACCTGTTTGAACAGAATCCACAGAAACTTGTCTGTTTTATCCTGACCAGCCCAGTGACATGGTGTCAGAACCGGGATTCCAGAGACTGCTATCCAGCGCTATGAAGTGCAAAGTTAACAATGAAGGTAAACTAAGAGAACCAAGTACAAAAAAGGGCCAGAAACAAACTGAAGGTAATGAAAACTTGCATGAGTGATTTATTTTATTAATAAGATAAAACGGATGATTACAAGGGCACATAATGCATTATTAAGCAAGTGAGAGGCACAAAAAGTTTATTAATTAAATAAAATGTTTAAAATTAAGATATTTGAAAAAATGTTTATCAGAAAAGCACATAAGTGGCTTGGAATTACCTCAGAATTGTAAAACGAGCACGAGGAAAGTATAATGGGCATGAACAAAGATTAAACAAGCAAAATGAATATAGTGAAGGGCAAAAAGGGCACATTAAGCATAAATAAAGCAAGGCGACTGCATGTTCTTTGGCAAGATGCTGTGTTTTGGCATAAACTACTATTTTGCATTGATTGAAGCTATTCAGGGCATAACTAGAGTTATTCTCTATGTTGAAGTGTAGCATGTAGTCTCACTATCATCTGTGTTATTATATATTATATTCATGTTATAAAATGCAGGACTAGATGCTTATGTTGTTATTTAGCATTATACTTAGCACACTGATTAACAGCCAGTTACACCGAGACCTTATATTTACTTAGATAAGGAGTAAAAATAACCAATCACAATAAAGATGCAAACTCACTATGTAGCACTATTCCAATCACTGAACTGACAAGGTACTGAATGTAGCATGTTTAAGTGCTTTTAGATTAAAGCTTATGTTTTAATTTTCATAGCTTTAATAGAAAAGAATATATTGCTTATTATGCTATATACCAATTAGATATGATGAATCTCTGACAAGGGTGAAAGTACTTATCTCCTGTTTTAACTTAGTAAACTGAGGTTTAAACAAGCATCACCAGTCTGAATCTTGTTTTCTTATTTTTAAGCCTTCTGCCTCTAATAGAGGGGAAGGTGCTGAGCTTCTACCCTGGTCAGGAATCAAATGAGCTTCAAGGCTTTCACCTACCCATGGAATAAATGGGCCTGGATCCCCCACCACTGGAAGAATGATTGGGTAGATTCAGTGCAGGCAAAGGAGAATTACTACATTTGAGTGGATGAGGGAGAGAAACTGCTGACTGTAACATTTCAATATGCTCCCATACACTGTGCTGTTTCTTATAAGTTCACCCATACAGTCATTACAGAACTTATAATGAAAAATAAGGACAAAATATAATACCATTTTATTTATATTTTAACTGCTTCTCCTACGCAAGCAATGCTTTATAATATTCCTCTGTAACAAAGAAGAACTGTGTGGTCTATCTAAACTTGCAAAATACAGAGCTGTACCCATGCATCACAGAATATGAACATGTTTTCTGGTCTAGCTTACCTAAAAGTAATTCTGAAATACAGAAATCCATTTTGACAGTTGTAATGTCTAAAATAATTCTGCTAGAGAAAACCCATTTTTCCTCTAATATTTCTAGCATTTCAATATATACCTAACATACAATGTGACACATAGCTTCATGAATTTTTCTGGTATCATTTACAGTGCTGACAGACTTTTAACATTCTGTCTCATATACTGCATTTCTATGTGTGTGCTTCCAAAAGGGAGAGGAATTCAGTTGTGTAAATGTTGCCTTATTTGACTCATATGGTGCTAGAATTTGAGCTTGCAATATATAGCAAATGATTCATACTTACTGATTACAGGCAGTTGCTCAACATGAGTGTAGTATGATAGTACTGCACAATAATGTTGCAATGTATGCTTCTTACTTCAAAACTCATCATAATGTCTTGCCTGAGCATGTTCTCTGTAAGGGTGCCTATTTGTCTTGCTTGGAAGAGGAGCAGATCACCAGGCCTTGCAGAGCTGTACATGGACTGCCATGATTACAGGAATGCCCAAGCCTGAAAGATGCAACCTGAGCCATCCAGGGTTTCAGTAAAGGACAGTCTGACCTATGCAAGTTGCAACCAAGGGGCAGTCTAAGCCATTGAAGCTGCCAGCAAGGAGTGGTCTGAGCTATTCTAGGTGTCAGCCATGTTCAGTCTGAGCCATTCAGGATATCAACAGTCCTGTTAGGTGATGCACACTAATGGCAGCCTATATGGTCTAACAGGCACGGTTCTAACCTGGGGCAAGTTCCTACTAATTCAGTCCCTTCCAGTCCCTGTAAAGTCTGTTTTCTTCATGCCATCTCTAAACCCTTGTGTGTAGTTCCAAACTTTCACCATTACCTTGTCCACAGCATGTTGTTTTTTTTTGCCCTCTAGTATCCACTCCATGTGTTGTGTGCTATCTTTTTACAAGTGTATCTGTGGTACCAAACTTTTTCATGTGTTTGCATAACTGTTAACTCGCCCTTCTTGACTACCACAAACATACTGTCCCTCGTGCTTCTGTGCTTTACAATAAAACATTTCTAGAAAAAAGTCCAGCACTCACCAAATACAAAATATCATGCAGTACAACCCTCTTAATATGCTTTTGTTCATGCCTTCTGATCCTTATGGGGAGGAAGGCAGAGCTATGATATATATGTGTTCCACGCTAAATGGTGCACACTTTAAAGTGCAGCTGTATATTATAAACAGTTACTGACGCTGCTGAATCTTAGAAAATTCACCTTACTCTGTGGTAAAGTGGTCTCAGAGTTAGGGTATATCAGTAGACGTGTGTATCTATATGTGTGGAGCACTCCTGTTGTGTCAGAATTACACTAAAATCTTTAAATCATTAAAGGTTCTGGACTTTTCATCTACAATGTAACACCTGTTTTGTGGCAATGAGGTATAAAGAAATAAGAGAAAAAAAATGAAATCATAACTGTATCCTGGCAATATTTGCTATAAAAATCCAGACATGGAGATGCGCTGAGCTGTCATTGCCGTAATAAGTGAACAGGATATCTGTCTGAAATGCCTTCAGATACCAAGTTATAGGAGGTGCATTACATTTGACAGCTCATAAGGTCTCAATTAAGCAACCATAATCACATAATAAACAAAATGCAAATTGTAAAACTGTCTTGCTTTGTATTTTTCAAGGAAAATAAACTGTCTTAAAAGGGGCAGTTAGCTTACAAGTGCTTGTAACCACGTAGGTCACAGCTAGTAAGCTAAACTTTTTTTCTTTTATAAATATTGATCAGGAAAAAAATCCCTTGCTAAAGCTTTGAATACTGTCAAATATTGAAAAAGAAAATTCTCACACTTCTCTTTCTATAACAATATAACCTATAGTTTAATTAGAAATCTCTTTAAGTCCAGAAAATCACTATGAAAAACTCTTAAATATAACTGGCAAGATTATTAAAATAACTTTAACAAAAAGTCTAGTAGAACAGTAGAAATATATTTTTTCTTGTGAAAGAAAGTATAACTAAACACAATATAACTACACACACACACACACACACACACACACACACACACATATATATATATATATATATATATATATATATTATATATATACTTAACATGCAATGTGACACATAGCTTCATGAATTTTTCTGGTATCATTTACAGTGCTGACAGACTTTTAACATTCTGTCTCAAATTCTGCATTTCCATGTGTGTGCTTCCAAAAGGGAGAGGAATTCAGTTGTGTAAATGTTGCCTTATTTGACTCAAATGGTGCTATAATTTAAATCTGTAGAGTAATGAATCTGACTAAATATTTTGCTGAGCTGAGAAAATAGCTTAAGACAACTCCAGTGAGAAATTACAGCAAATGCTGAGAGATGGTAGTGTCTGTAATACAAATGAAGATCATACGACTCTTATCAGAAGCCAGTTTAGCATCTGAAAATGTTTTTCTTCAAGTACTTGAGGGGAAAGAAAACAAAACCCTCATGATCTAAAACAATTGCTGAAAACTGCACATGGTAGAAGCCCAATAGACCAAATCAAATAACACTGAATCTATGAAATAGCCATTGATGTCTTCTCATGATGCTGCACATGAATAAGTGCAACTGACCCCCAGTAAAAATAGCTTTACCCCCTACCACTTTGGTTATTCTAGTCTCAATCTTTCAGCATCGATC
>NC_056728.1:391327678-391342678 GCF_019279795.1 Protopterus annectens
ACTCTAACCAAATGGGTTCTGTCAGACAACTAGTTAACTAGACATCTCACAATATAAGGATTTTTGTTCAGATTTGCAAGTCTGTTAATAATGTTTGCAAGGGGAATAGTGTCAAAGGCCTCATCCAGGTCTAGATATGCCATATGAACTGCATAACCATTATCCACTACTTTAGTTACTTTTTCAAAGAAATTAATAAGGTTAAAGATCCAGGAACTTCTTTTGATAAAGCCAAATTGATGCTGGTTCAGTGTTGAAATATTTCTGATGTCCAAATTAATGAAGTCTGAGATAATGCACTCTGTAGTTTTCCATATAAGGCTAGTAAGACTAATGAGTCTATAATTACTAGGGTCAATCATTGGGCCACCCTTGTATAATGGCATTGCAATAGTTGCTTTCCAGGCTTCAGGAATATAACCAGTGGAGAGGCTTAGATGAAACAGTTAAGTAAAGATTCAGAAAGGTAAGTCAGTATCTTTGTTTGAATCTGCTAATATGCACATCCCTAATTCAGCTGATAGAGTCTCTCTGACAATGATTTCCTTATGTATATGAGCTGTACTTTAACTCAAATGTCCTGATGTTAGTTATAAAACACGGCTGAATTCAGAAATGTTACCATGAGTTGGACATGGTGGGTACACTTCATGGTAAGCTTTCTATATTAACTCAAATGTCCTGATGTTAGTGAGAAGACACAGCTGAATTTAGAAAGGTTACCATGAGGTGGACATGGTGTGGTGGAGATGGTGGGTACACTTTGATTATCATGGGGCCGACATGGTGGGTAGACTCAGAAAGGCTACTATGAGGTGGACATGGAGGGTACACCCACAGTAACCTTTCTGTATTCAATGGCAGCCTTAACCCAGTGCTGAAACAGGAAGACATGCAGCACCAAGGTAGGCTGTCTCTGTGGCTGTGTGACATGCTGATGAGGCATTCCAGGGAAGATTTATATGTGAATAAGCCATGTATTCTCTCTCACATCTGCCTGTGGTAAGGCATTATAGGCTAACAGAGTGATTCCTGTCTACTTGTGACAATGAACATTGCCAAAACTTGCATTCACACATCATGGTAGCAGTAAGTGCTGGAGAGTTTAGCAGTCAGGTAGTGTTGGTGTTGGTGTATGTGTGTGTGTGTGTGTGTGTGTGTGTGTGTGTGTGTGTGTGTGTGCGTGCGCATGCACATGTGTGTACATGTGTAACTGCATGTGTGAGTGTTTGAGTTATTGTGTGTCTGCTGGGAGGTCACAGCAGGGGGCTATAGTGAAGAGGTAGGTTAGGTAGGTATGTGTGTGAGTGGGGAGCTGTCATATCTGCCCACTTTGTAGACAAATGAGAAAATCCTATAACCTTGGTGGAGGGAAACACTAGCTACCAGGAAGCAGTATTACAGGTCATGTGTTAACGGCACTTAAATGTGGGTCAGGAGAAAGTGCTAGCCACTAGGGAGTAGTATTACAGATGATGTCTTAATGGCACCGAGTCATGAGGAGACACTAGACACCAGGGATACTTTTTTAATAACACCTGGGAAAATAACCAGTATATATAAAGGCATTTACTTAAAAAAAAAAAAAAAAAAAAAAAAAAAAAAGAAAGATGGTGAGGGTTGAGAGACCACTAGACACCAGGGATTCTATAAATAGAATGCTTGAAGGCACTGAAAAGACTCAAACCCTGCACCTTCCCACCTCTCACAGAAGGTATTAGTTTTCTATACCACCACTGGCAGACACCAGGAAACCTAAAATGAGAAAGAAACAAACAAACAAACAAAATATAAAGGAGGGGGAAATGGATTTATACCCTGAATCCCTGACACAGGAACAGCAGCATTAACATGTTATGCAAACTGATAAGTTAGTGTAGAAAGTGTTTTTATAACTTAATGAGGATCTCAGGCATTACTGAAAGGCTGTAACAATCCAAGGAGAGCCATGCACAGATGGCAAGGGCAAAGGCCAAAATATCCAGAGCAAAAAAACACAAAACGGCCAGCACAAAAGGAGGAATCCAACCTTTATTGGAACATAAGGCAGACTGGTATTGGCCCTAATAACCTTTATCAATGCTGCAACCATTCTTAAATTTCTAAGGAGAGGAAGAGGGCACATATGAGATATGCAACAGTATTACAACCCCCGCAAGTACGGTAGGTGCACAGGCCAAAATAATCAAATTGTAGTCAGAAAAAAGGCCAGCACTGAGGAAAGCTATTGCAGCCGAAACCAGTCTGATTTTTTGTGGGGTATTATGGTTTCACTCTACCCTTATGGTATTGCTATAATAAACATCTGCTTTGGATTTCCCCACTTTTGAGTGCTGGCCTTTTTTCTGACCACATATGAGATATCGCATAACCTCATAGCACAACAGTCCTAATAATAATCGTGTGTGTGTGTGTATGCATATATGTGGTAGAGGGAATGGGTAGTGGCTGTGCCAATGTGAGGCATGGGCTGACATGACTGACAGTGTTAAATACTGCAGGAAAATGCTTATCTGCAATTGTGGTTGTTAACATCACTTCAGAGACATGTTGATAAAGTGATGAGACATGCAAATTACTCTAGAACGAGGTCCATCATCATTGCCGCTAATTTGCCTCTGAATCACAAATTACTGCATCACAAAAATAGGGCCTTTTTTTCTGCAGCCCTTACCATGAGCACTGAATTTCTTTCTGAATCCTCAAGTTGGTTTTATGACTTGTATACTGATGCTAGTTGAGAAAAAATAGTCAAAAATTTGCAAGGAAGGATTGGACACAATTTCTGAAAACCAAAGAATAATCATATGTTCAAATTTTTGCTTATAGGAATAACAAATCAATTGTTATTTTCTCTAATGGAAGGTAATCTATTTTATGTTGATGTCTACCAAGGGTTCAGCATTAGACAGGCTGTTGAAGGAAGATTAGTGTAAGTTTAAGTATAAACCAGGCAAGTACCGCATTCATTTTGATGTATTAAATATCTTGTTTATTTCAGTAAATCCTACAGACCTAGATACATCTGATCAGATACTGGTGTTAGATGTCATGGACAATACATCCATGCATAGTGAACATATTAAACCCTGGCCTGGCAAAGGTGCAATTCTATTGTTAGTTTGTGATTATTTATTGAAAGTCTATCTTGTACTTTTTTAGAAGATTACCCTTAAGTGCCAGAGATGGTTGTGTATTTGGAGGCTGTAGAGTCATAGTAATCTACTCCAAGATCACTCCAGTATGTAAAATGCTACAGCTAGATCATCCTGGAATGTCCAGAATGAAAGGCTAAGCCATGTGTTACGTATGGTGGCTTGGCCTGGATTATGATGCTGGGAAGGTAGTAAAGATGTCGGATGAAGATTAAAGAAAGTGTAAATCACCACTAGATACACTTTTATTTCCATTGGAATGGCCTGAAAAAATAATAGTCTTGACTTCATGTGGGTTATATTAAATCATTCCTTAGCTCATATTTTTGTTTTGAGAAAAGGTCATTCTTGAAAGTGACCCTGTAAACTGTGATCAAGATATATGTGGGGGTGACTTTAAAAATTACAAAGAGAGTCATGAGCTCTCATGGGTTATAACTATGCAGGCAGATAGATTTCCAGGTATTAATGGGAGGACTTCCATTAAACTTGTTTTAAAAGCTAGACATCTCTTTAAATGAAATGTAATTGTTTTATTGAATGTGTGTTTCTATTGGATGATTTAAAATGACAATTGGTACTGCTTTTGCTATTTATTTTATTGGATATTTGCAGTTGGCATCTGATGAAGCACATTCATTGTGTGAAAGCACTTACCTTTTATATTTCCTATTAAAACCATGTTATTTTATGGTCATTGCTGTGTTTTGGTTCTGTTTTATTTTATTTTATGTTACCCTGTAATGTTGAATAGGCCAGTGTGTCTCAGTGAAGATATGAGCTACGCTGTGTAAGGTCACCAGTGGCAGTTTTAAGTGCACATATGACCATGGGTGGTTTTCAAGCCATGAGCCCCTCAGACACACTGTTTTAGGATCACTCATAACTGCACATATTCTTTTGGATTTATCTTCCTGATTTATGACCATTTGAACTGCTGTCATTATAACCCACCAGTGTGCATACTCATCATGTACAACTACTTGACTGTGTGTAACTCAACTCAGATGTCTTATTGTGATTTAAAAATGGCCACATGAATGTATTGCAACCTTTTTTAAACAACTGCACAAATGCTGCAAAGGCAGACTAATGACTATTTAACTTGATCATAACAGCAGGGTAATGCATTCTTATCCATATACATCCCTTGTGCCTTACAATCATAGCTCCAGTTTGCCTGTATACACCTCAGATGTCTGGGTGTGGTAAAAAATAATTATGGGTGCAATTACATATTTCAAGGTTGTTTCACACAAACTCATGATTGCTCAAGTATTCCAATGTATTTAAAACAAATGTACCCTAATACTGCAAAGCCAGACTATTTAAACTGAGTACATAAGAAGGTTGAGTTACTTTTATTCACAGACAATCCCTACACCTACTCAGTAGTTATAGACACTTTGCTGTGAACACCTCATCTGACTATGGTAAAATAGCATCTCTCAACCTCTTTGGACAAAAAACAGGACACAGCCAAAAATAATGAGGAATAATGGCCCAGAATTAAGGACAAATTTTAAATACTGATGTTATATACATAGAAAGGTGCTAGAATAAAAATATTTGCAGTTGCATGCATTTTATGGAGAATATAAAGCGATCCTCTCAAATATGTGTCAGTATTTACTGATATCAGTTTTCAGTGATTTGCCAGAAAAAAAAAAAATAAATTTTATGAGGAACAAACTTAAAACATGAGGTAGAATCAGAGGCATTTAGAGAACTCAGGGACATTTGAAATGTTCCTGACTTTGTGAAATATGTTTGTTTTTGCCCAATATTTTTGTCTGCAACTTGCTTGAACATGAACATCCTTAGTCAGAAGTGATGGCACTATCCCTGATTTTGCAGATGACCCCTGATTTTGCCTCATTTTTCTGCCTTGTCTGTCATATAAATTGTTTGATTTTCCACAAATCACTATACAGTTTTTTTTTTTTTTGGGTGTGGGGTTGCTTCAAGGCATAAAGTGTATCAAACCAGGCAGCCAATTAGGTGAGGAAGGTTAGACATTTAAAAAGAACATCCTTATAGACTACCAGGCAGTCATTAGAATTTCATACTTTTTATTTTTCAAAAATGTATGTTAATGCAAAACCTGTTGCTCGACTGACTTTTTAAGTGAATTATAGAAATGTTTAAATTTGTCCCTGATTTTGTCCCTTTATACCCCTATTATTTTTGGCTTTGTCCTATATTGTTGAGCAAAGAGATTGAGAAGCATATTGCCAATGAAGGATTTGCTGCCAGATAGCCAGTACTGGGCAAACAAGCCTAACTAACTGACTGACATTCAGACTAAAGTGTGGACTGTCTGTTTTTCTAACCCCACACTGCTCATCAGAAGACAGGAGGCATGCAGACAGCAGTACTACCTTAAATGTATCACTTTAATGTATAATAGAAATGATTCTGCAAATGGTTTCTGTTTTCGGAGACATGAGTTTTCTAAAACAATTGACAGTGCCACAACTAAATAATTAATCGTCTGCACTTTACATGGGCTGAATAATCTCTTGCAAAGATGTTTTCGTTAAATGCTGTCTAATCCTCCTCACCTAATTTGATACACTTGAGGCAAGCCCCCCTCTACCAAAAAAAAAAAAAATTCAGCTTACTGACTGTCAGGAAAACAAACTGTGTATGAAAAGAGGCTGGGTAATATTCCAGAGGGGATGAAAATCGATGAAGAGTAGGGTCACTGGACATTTACTTATTTATTCTTTTAAGTAAAGAAACATCTTTATTTAAAAGAATAAAGTGCCTTAGCTGAACGCTTCACTGATCTATCTGCAAATGACAGACATAAGCATATAAACGTTCATAGCTGAAGATGCTGTCATTTAGTATTTTTTAAAAATATCCGTAGCCTTGTAGTGAATGATAAGTGTCATCATTTGTTATCTTTGGCATGGAAGCTAACTAAAATTAGTTGGCTGTGGTGAACATAATGGAACTTCAACATGTTTCAAAATAAAATGATTTTCCTGACTGGCCAAAGGCCTTTAGAGCTGTGGATCCTGGGCGACCCCCAAATCTCCCCTATTGTAGTCTGCCCTTGAGGGTCACCCAAAATGGGTGTTTCAAGGCAGAGAGCTCAGACTTTATACAATCAGCTGAAGAAGGTAATGCAATCCACTCCAGTATTTTTGCCAAGGAAACCATATGGACAAATGCAATCAGTTGAAATGACATCAGATGATGAGAACTTGGGTCTAAAGATGTCCAGCACACTCCTGAAAAAGTGCATAGAAGGAGCAGTATGATTAGTATGATTAGTGTTAGGGTTTAGGATAGGTGGAACAAAGCAGAGAGGATATCTATATGCTGATGTGTCTGGGGAAAAAATGAAGGACTAATTCTGCAAAGACCTATGCATCAGTTGAACCTGAAGTGTAAGAACTATGAATCAAAATAAATTTTATGTATTCAAAGACGAAATAAGAAGAATATACATTAACCTCTTGGAAACTAAAATGGGCTGGAACGGGTCATTTTACATCAAAGAAGAGAAATGCAGTAGCCCTCATAGTTTACAGAAAATTGTAAAAACCTTTGCTATGATTAAAACCAAACATAATAGAAGTATCTTGATCAGATTCTAAGCAAATCATTTAAAATTATAGTGATACAAGTTTATGCTTCAACTACAGAAGCTAATGAGGTGGAAGGCAACCGATTTAATGGCAATTTGTAGCACCTTCTGGATTTAATGTGTAAAAGGATATTACACACATTATAGGTGATTAAATTGCTAAAGTTAATGGTTAAAGAACAACTGCAATAACGGGCATGTTTAACGTTACAGTACAAGATAAAGCAGGACATAGACTGGCTGCATTCTACCAAGATAATTCATTGGTTGTAACAACCACTTCTCTTTTAAAAAACTAAGATATGCATTTCATCCACCCCATCCAACCACTACCTTTCTTTCCACTCCACTAACTACCTTGATTATAGCAAGCTCAGATGCTCATAAGCCAGTACTTATTATACAGCATGAACTTCTTCTTCTTGTAACATTTGTTAATGTCTGGTATGCACTTCACAGATAAAGATTCTAGTTGTCTACTGATGTTGTAAGTAATTGCTATGTAAATTGTTATTCACTATGTAATCCAATGTATATACTGTCTGTTTATTTTAACTGTGGAGCTTTTCTCCCCAGGCCTCCGCTGAAAATGGACACACCCGGTCAACACATTTAAATAAATAAAATAAATAAATAAATAATTTACATAAGAGTATCATCAGCTGGTCAGCACTGAAGTCAGACTGTCTGTATACTTTGCAGTAGGAGGTAGAAGAGCCTTTATACTGTCTGCATAAAGAAGACGTGGAGCTGACTCTGGCTAGGACTATCAGCCCCTATTTGCGATATTTAGATTTAAATTAAGCAAAGCAAGAAAAAAACAGACCACCTAAATACAAGCCAAATACTACGTCAGAGAAATATGTTGTGATGGTGAAGACCAGCTTTAAAGAATTGGTCCTGTTGGATAGAGTGGCTAAAGAAGTATGGACAGAAGGTTGCTATATCTTCCAGGAGTTAGCAGGAAATAAATATTCTGAATGAGAATATTAGAAATATAAAAGGGCTGTTTGTGTGGGTTTTAAAAGTAGTCAAAGGAAAGAAGGAGTGCCAAAGACACTGGAGGTAGGGAAAATAATACCAAACTAAATGCAGAGTTTCACACAATCGCAGGAGCACATAAAGAGCCATATTTAATTCAACAGTGCTAAGTCCTGCAATATGATAATAGGAGGAGAAAGACAACATAGCTCTTCAAAAAGGCTGATGATATTAAAGGAAACCCTCTAGTAAAAATGGGAACGATAAAAGGTAAATATGAGGGAGATATTGCAGAAGCAGAAGTGATGGCAGAAATATACAGAAGTACTGTGTAAGAAGGACCCTAACCTTACTGATACATGCAGGCATATGTTCTCTGTTCTAAATGTGTACATCCTGAAGGGTGAAATTAAATGGTTCCTAGAAATCTTTGCTAATAACAAGGTTACATGAAGAGATGGAACTGTGGTTGTATTGTTGGTTCAAACATAATTTGGACAAATGGATTGGTAGCTGCAAATTCACTCACAGTTTAGAACCCCTGTCCATTATGGATAGGGGAAACATGTAATTGTTCTAGCATATCCTTGTTTGGCCCATATCTGGATTATTCATATGTAAAATATGAATTTTAAACAGTCAGCCTGAAATGTAAACATACCAAACTCCATCGCCAGCATAAACATTCTGCCACCAAGAAGCAACTACTGCCCAATTACCTTCACAGTCATCAATCATCATATAAAACTACCACCAATATTAAAAGCCTTCAGAAACCAGAAGAGCACAAATATAGACAAACTCAGAACCATTCTCACAGCCCACACCTGCAGCCATATGCCCTCATTACATGACCCTAATAAAGCAGCTGTAAGCCTAACCACTTTTCTACTCCAGCTTAAAGAACTATTCTTCTCACTCATCCACAAGCTTTATAAACCCACCAACACTGAATGGCTATCCACTCAAACATCTGATGGAGGATGACAAAAATGGAAACTGACACCTACAACTGGCAATCGCACCTCCTTTATAGGCTTATGTAACCTGACCAAGAAGTCCACCAGAAGGCACAAAAGAAATCTCCAAGCAAAGAAACAAATTCTCCTCTTATATTTTCCCAAACACTTTTGGAAAGAGGTTAACCTACTTACAGGACAGAAACCTCCTCATGATACCCTGTTTACAAACACCATTCAGTCTGGTAGAGCACAACCTTCTTCAGAAGATTTCCTTAAAGAATTTAGTAGTCTCCCATCAATAAACTCATCTCCCACAGATCATGCATTAACCACACCTCCACCACTCATCCCCTTCTTCCACTTCAGATACATACGTCCCCAAAAAGTCTCCATTCTGCCTGAAAATATTTCCACTGACACCCCTTCTGGACCTGATAACATAATCACCTGGTTCATATATCGCTTCAGGGAGCATCTATGTCTTCCTCTCATGCACAATAGATAATCTAAGTCTCACACAAAATATCATGCTACTATTTTGGAAAACTGCTCAAATTAAACCTCTCCCAAAGCAAACCAACCCAAAAGATACCTCTCACTTCCATCCAATACCAATCCTCCCAGTTCTGTGCAAACATCTTGAAAAGATAGTCAGTACCCAGTTCTCCCTCTTTACCTAGCAATACCACCCGATCTCCTCCAAACGGCATGGATTCAGGCCTGAACTAAGTACTATGACAACACATTGTTCCCTAACTGATGACATCCTGATAAACTTTGATAGTGGCCTCCTTACAGGTGCCCCATTTATAGACCTGACAAAAGCATTTGACCTCATTAACCACTATCTTCTTCAAAAAAACTAATTGATATTGGTGTCAGTCTATACACTGCTCCCTGCTTTAAAAACTCATTCCCTGATAAACACTTTATAGTTAAAATAGGTTCCTCCAAATCAGAATCTGCACCTGTTACCAAAGGTGTACTACAAGGATCCTTTCTTGCCCCCCTCCTCTTCTCCATATCATTAACAAACTTCTTTGTGACCTCCCCCATCTCCTACTTATCCTGTGTGCTGATGACATGGTCACTTGCTAATGAGGTCACTCTCACACCAATATTCAATGTCAATTCCAGTCAGACTTGCATGAGCTATACCAATGTCTCATAAACCATAAACGGGTCTATATTAAAAGACCAAAGAGGTGTTTCAGTGAACACATCTTGGTAAATACGTAATGAGCGAATGCACTAAAGCGAGAACACTCAAAACAGTGATTTCTTTCCCTGGGAAAGAAATCGCTTGGCCACCCCATTGTGTTTGCCCCATTCCTCACTGTAGTGCGATCTCAGAGTTGGTAACTTTAGTTAGGGGGTGTGCGGGCAAAGCCCCCCCACATTGTTATGTTGTTATGTTTTAAAAATGTGTGTGTGTGTGTGTGTGTGTGTGTGTGTGTGTGTGTGTGTGTGTGTGTGTGTGTGTGTATGTGTGTGTGTGTGTTTGTGCTAGCCATTTCTTTCACAGGAAAAGAAAACGCTGTTTAGAGCATTTGCGCTTTAGTGCATTCGCTCATTATGTTTCGACCAAGAGGTGTTCGCTGAAACACCTCTTCGGTCTTTTAATATAGACCACCATAAATTACTTCTCAACCCCACAAAGACCAAAATGATGCTTTTTGGAACTCCACAGAAAATCAACAAGCACTAGTCTCTTTAACTATCTTTGACCTATATAACTATTCCATAGATCCAACCTCCAGCTCCTGTTGATCGCTCCCTTATTCAGTAATATAAAACGTCAGTTATTTAAACCAAAAATAGTTACTGACTAGTGATATACTTGGCTTCTATTCTTTTCAATGAATTAAAACACACACAGAACTAACACATGATAAATAACATGTGTTTTACTATGAATAATCATGTCTCATTTAAGGTACATAAAATTATTTGACCCTACCACATGATCCACATCCAAAATGTAGAGAGGTTACTGCTCAAAGCAGCCATACCCCTAAGGTTGTCAATTACAACTTTTTTTGTGAGGCGACAAGCCCCTCTGCACCGAATTTAGTGGGAGCATGACCCATCAAAATCTACATATATCTATCTCTCTCTATTTCTCTCTCTCTCTCTAAATATATATATATATATATATATATATATATATATATATATATATATGTATATATATATATGGGTCTCCTTCTGTTTGTCAAAAACACAGTTTGTCGAGAAACAGAAGGTTGAACCCACTTAAACGAAAGTGCATTACATCGGAAGTGCACTTTCGTGAAAGATGATTTGCCGAAGCACTTTACAGTAGGGATAAGGAGATATATCCTTTTCTCCATTGTAGTGTGATCTCGGAGATAGTATATTTAAGTGGGGGGGGGTGTGCAGGGTGCAGCCCCCCACATGGTGGGTGCTGGGGGCTTGCCCCTCTGCAAAACAGTGTTTACAGTAGTTTTTTATTTTATTTTTTCGTGATTCGGTGAATCGGCTTTCACGAAAGTGCACTTTCGATGTAATGCACTTTCACAGAAGTGGGGTTTTACTTTTCTTTTTCAAGATTGTGAAATTTCAATACAGAAAAGTAGACCTATATATATATATATATATATATATATATATATATATATATATATATATATATATATAGATATATATATATATATATATATATATATATATATATATAGATATATACATATATATCTATATAGGTCTGCCTTGTTTTAGAACAATTACACTTACCAAAATGTTAAATGTGAGAAGACTTCACCAAAGACTGAAAATTCCAAAGCAACTAATCACCGATAATTTTTACAGGAAAGCGAACCAGTTGGCCACAGGGGTGAACTTTGCCTTTTCCCCGGTGTAGTGTGATTTCAGAATTTGTATATTTAGTTAAGGGGTATGTGGAGGACACAACCTTGCACATGGGGTGGTGTGGGGGGCAAAGCCCCCCACTTGGGTGGGTTTGAATTAATTCCAGTTACTTGCTTTGCCCTGGTGGCCAAGTGATTCTTTACCCTGTGAATAATTGTTGGTGATCCGTGACTTCATTATTCTCATCTTTTCTACAAGTTGTCTTGCTCATTTGGAATTCAGGTAAGTGTAATTTCAATAAAATGAAAGTAGACCCATATGTGTGTTTTTATATATATAAAGCCCAACGGACAACTGAAATCCACTCCAAACAATTTTAATGGGTAAACAAACACACAGCATTAACGTCAAAAAAATACATTTTTGTTTTAACAACTTCCTCAGATGTGGGTTAATGATCTTACAAGCAGCTTAAATACCTTCCCCAATTAAAATGTGCATTCAGTTAAATAATTAAAATTCTCATTAAAAAACTTTTGAAAAAAGTTTTTAAAAATATTACAAAAAACATTTCCCAATAATGCTGTCCCTGGTAGCACATTTCATAAGGAATTAAAGGATGTTTTTAACAGATGTGGAATTGATGTTTTAAAGTGTATGATAGTAGAAAATAAGAGAATAAGAAAAGACTTGTTGAAGGAAAGTGAAGCTGTAAATAAATGTATAAAAATGATTTAATGCATACTATTCCAGCTGAAAGGGATAAATACAACAATATTAGGGTTGAAATAGACAAACACTGTGATGTTCTTACTGAACGGAAAATCAAAAATTAGAAAGGGAAATTACTGAGTATAAAAATTACACTGCTTATCCAAAACCTAAGGCTAGTAATAGGTTTTAGGAAAGGAAGAATTTTAATGAAGAACCTTATATGGAAGGGAATGTTAATCACAGGAGGAATGAGCATCCTCCAGAACTGGATGATTTTAATGAAGACCCCCCCCCCCCTTTAAGAAGATCTAAAAGGCTTGAAAATAGGGATAATTATGAGATGCAACAGTATTCAAATTTTTGGGGGAGAGGAACAAGGGGGGGTACTGAACATCCAAGGTACCAACCACTCCAACTTGAATATTAAAAGCATCATACAGGATGAAATTAACCCCTTTAGATTCACTAAGGATGACTGTAGTATTTACAGTTTTAGTCATGTGGTTTTAAATAATGAGCACTTTAAGTTATTAAGTAAGGGAATTAAATACATTCACCTCAAAAAAGGCAACCTCACTAAAACCCTTCTTGACATTAAATTATTCATCAGGAAAATTAATTTGGAGATGGTATGCAATTATGATAGTGCTCAGGAATCAACAAAATTAGTAAGGAAAAGTATTTATAACCCTCCACTACATCCACAAATAAAAACCTTTGAAAATTTAATGGAAGGTGAAATCAGAAAGAATTTCAATAGGGTGAAATATAGGAGTAACCTGGGATCAATGGGGAAAAATATCTTGAAAGAGCTTAGGAATGATGTGAATTTGAGAGTTATGAAACCCGATAAAGGAGGGGGGATAGTTTTAATGGATTGGTTTAGTTACAAGAGTAAGATGAATGACATTTTAAGGGATACTAGTAGATACTTAAGTACCTCTAAGAATGAAATCAATATAGCATATAGACATATTGATATGGTACTTGAGGAGCTACTTATTGATGGGTTAATTGACCACAAGACTTGCAAATTTTTAAAGGTTGATAAACCAAGGATACCCACAATTTTTGGTATCCCAAAAGTTCATAAGGATGGGTTGGATCCCCCTTACATCCTATTGTTTCGGCTGAAGGTTCAAAAACCTTACCCCTTGCTAGGTATGTAGATTCAAAATTAAAAGATTTATGGGTAAAGAGAAAGAGCATTTTAAGAGATTCCTGGGACTTATTAAGAAGTCTGAATCAGGACTTATTGAATGAAGACACAAAGTTTTTAACTATAGACATTGTGGATTTGTTTTCTAATATACCTCATGAAGAGGGTTTAAAACTTTTCGAAGAAATTGTGTTTGACGATAATTCTCTAAGCTACAATTAATGTACCATAGTTATGCACTTAATTGATCTGGTGTTAAAATACAATTTCATCTACTTCTGGGGTGAATATTTCCACCAAGTAAAAGGTGTAGCGATGGGGGCAGCATGTGCCCCTACCTACGCAAACCTGGTTTTAGCTAAGTGGGAAGAAAAATTGGTGTTAGAATCAACCTATAAGCAGTGTTGGAACTTATATAAAAGATTTCTGGATGATATATGTATTCTTTGGGTGGCACTGGTTGATCAAATTGAGTCTTTTATTGATTTTTTAAATAGGAGTACCAGTTTTTTGAAGTTTACTTTCAAGTTATACCAGGATAAGCTACAATACCTTGATAAAGAGATTTATAAAAAAAATAACATATTAAATTCGAAGGTATATAGAAAGAGTACATATTTGAATTCCTTCCTGCATTTTAACAGCGCCCATCCTTTTTATTACAAGAAAAACATAGTCAAAGATCAATACATAAGAGGAACTAGGATGACTTCTAAGGACAATGATTTTGTAGTGAAATGACAGCTTTAAAACTAATGTTTAAGGCAAGGGGTTATCCTGAATGGTTGTTAGAGCAAGTTGAGAAGGAGGTCTTGAACGGAAGGAGTGGGAGATTTAAACCCATTTTGGGTATCAAATTAACTGATGAAAACAAGGTCCAGGACACCTTAGATGAAAACTTTGGTAGAGCACTAGTTACTGAATTTAATGCCAGTTTAAAGTAGTCAGAGAAATTATGGAAAAAGAGTGGAATAGATTTTCAGCCTTTACAGACTTGGAAAAAGTGTCTAAGGGAAATCTGAAAGTAGTCTACAAGAATTCCTGTAGTCTGAAAAATCTTCTGGAATCAAATTTCAAAGAAGGGTGTTCAAATAGTAAAAAAAAAAAAAAAAAGGGAAGTCTCAAATGTGGACATTGTTTGCAGTGTCCATATGTTATTAATAAGGAAAGTATTTTTTTGGAGAGTAAGAGTATGGTTCTGGAAGGAAAGGAATTTAGTAATTGTGATTCGAAAGGTCTAGTTTACTTAGCATTGTGTGGGATATGTCATGCATTTTATGTGGGAAAAATGGGACAGAACTTGAGGAGGTGGATTTATAAACACATGTATGACATTCAGGTACAAAAAGAGACCAATGCTTTGTATAAACATATACAAGAGTGTCCCAATGCTCATTTTTTATTTTTTGTTATTGAAGGGGTGAGCATTGATGGAAGAGGAGGCCTATGGGAAGAGACAATTGAGTATAAATAACTGTGGTGGCAGGTCACATTGCAGGCAAATAAGCCACCTGGTCTCACCAAAATATTTCATTAATTCCCTTGCTCAAACTTAGATCAGCTAAACTTTAATATAGACAAATCTATGTAGGTTTT
>NC_056728.1:391347223-391385063 GCF_019279795.1 Protopterus annectens
GTTTTCACTTCTATTAGCTTACTCCTGTCTTGCAGTGTCTCTTAATGGAAACATCCTGCACTACTGTTTGCAGAGTTTTAAGTGCTGGGCTGGGCTAATATTCTGCCTGTGTAATTGCCTGCTTCTAATTGTTTTCACCTGCTAGCTTCAGCAATTATCCCTGCTAGCTTCCTATTAATTCTATTGCTTCCTTTTTCCTTTCTTTTTTCCTCAGGGGAGCAACTTGCATACTATCTGAAACACGCTCACAGTGGCTTACAGCGCACATGTGCTTACGGTTCAGAATCTACTTATTCGGGTTTTAAGCAGCGTACACCCGCGCAAACACTGTTACACGTCTGCCAACAGCCTCCAACATACTCAGCCTGCCTTACACGTGCGCACACCCACGCAAACAGTGTTAAACATCTCCCAACACGCTCCCACATGCTCACACTGCCTTACACACACGCACACTGTACTTTCGCGCTTCATGGCGTGCACGCATGCACAGCCAGCAAGAAACTTTGGTGTAGGTAACAGTGTACACCTTCCATTTCTTGACTTTCCATGACTTATCTAGTGGCACACCTCTTTCCATGATCTGTGCCTGTCATCTGTCATGTTACACTGGCCTCCAATGAACTGCATTTCTTTCTACCATTCCCCGTGATGTCACCTATCTCCTACTCTATTCCTCCCCTTTTGTATCTCTTACACTACTCAGACTGTGCTCATTTGGTATGTGACTGTGAGATTCAGTATCGAACCCTCATTTACATGAGATTGCCTACTAATGCTTAGTTACATGTCTTAGACTCAGCTTCCCCATAGCAACCACTACACGGTGGCCATGTTGGTTTTAGTCTGCTGGTCCCTGCATTGTCATTCCATGTATTGCATGAAACCCACATGTGTGGATTTATAACCTTCTTTTTTATGGTTTTATACAGCACAGTCCGTTTGTGTGGGGCTGCACTGGGTTTAAACACTGGCCCCTAACATTTCTGCTCTGAGTGAAGCTTTTTCAGTTTTCACTTCTATTAGCTTACTCCTGTCTTGCAGTGTCTCTTAATGGAAACATCCTGCACTACTGTTTGCAGAGTTTTAAGTGTTGGGCTGGGCTACTATTCTGCCTGTGTAATTGCCTGCTTCTAATTGTTTTCACCTGCTAGCTTCAGCAGTTATCCCTGCTAGCTTCCTATTAATTCTGTTGCTTCCTTTTTCCTCTCTGTTTCCTCAGGGGAAAGCAAATTGCATACTATCTTAAACATGCTCACAGTGGCTTACAGCGCTGCGTGCTTGCGGTTCAGAATCTACTTATTCGGGTTTAAGCAGCGTACACCCGTGCAAACACTGTTACCGTCTGCCAACAGCCTCAACATACTCAGCCTGCCTTACACATGCGCACACCCACGCAAACAGTGTTAAACATCTCCCAACACGCTCCCACATGCTCACACTGCCTTACACGCGCACACACTGTCGTACTCGCGCTTCATGGCGTGCACACGTGCGCATGCACAGCCAGCAAGAAACTTTGGTGTAGGTAACAGTGTACACCTTCCATTTCTTGACTTTCCATGACTTATCTAGTGGCACACCTCTTTCCATGATCTGTGCCTGTCATCTGTAATGTTACACTGGCCTCCAATGAACTGCATTTCTTTCTACCATTCCCCCCGTGATGTCACCTATCTCCTACTCTATTCCTCCCCCTTTTGTATCTCTTACACTACTCAGACTGTGCTCATTTGGTATGTGACTGTGAGATTCAGTATCCGAACCCTCATTTACATGAGATTGCCTACTAATGCTTAGTTACATGTCTTAGACTCAGCTTCCCCCCTTAGCAACCACTACACGGTGGCCATGTTGGTTTTAGTCTGCTGGTCCCTGCATTGTCATTCCATGTATTGCATGAAACCCACATGTGTGGATTTATAACCTTCTTTTTTATGGTTTTATACAGCACAGCCCGTTTGTGTGGGGCTGCACTGGGTTTAAACACTGGCCCCTAACATTTCTGCTCTGAGTGAAGCTTTTTCAGTTTTCACTTCTATTAGCTTACTCCTGTCTTGCAGTGTCTCTTAATGGAAACATCCTGCACTACTGTTTGCAGAGTTTTAAGTGTTGGGCTGGGCTACTATTCTGCCTGTGTAATTGCCTGCTTCTAATTGTTTTCACCTGCTAGCTTCAGCAGTTATCCCTGCTAGCTTCCTATTAATTCTGTCGCTTCCTTTTTCCTCTCTGTTTCCTCAGGGGAAAGCAAATTGCATACTATCTTAAACACGCTCACAGTGGCTTACACGCGCGCACACGTGCTTACACGGTTCAGAATCTACTTATTCGGGTTTAAACGCGCGTACACCCGTGCAAACACTGTTACACGTCTGCCAACAGCCTCCAACATACTCAGCCTGCCTTACACATGTGCACACCCACGCAAACAGTGTTAAACATCTCCCAACACGCTCCCACATGCTCACACTGCCTTACACGCGCACACACTGTCGTACTCGCGCTTCATGGCGCGCACACGTGTGCATGCACAGCCAGCAAGAAACATTGGTGTAGGTAACAGTGTACACCTTCCATTTCTTGACTTTCCATGACTTATCTAGTGGCACACCTCTTTCCATGATCTGTGCCTGTCATCTGTCATGTTACACTGGCCTCCAATGAACTGCATTTCTTTCTACCATTCCCCCCGTGATGCCACCTATCTCCTACTCTATTCCTCCCCCTTTTGTATCTCTTACACTACTCAGACTGTGCTCATTTGGTATGTGACTGTGAGATTCAGTATCTGAACCCTCATTTACATGAGATTGCCTACTAATGCTTAGTTACATGTCTTAGACTCAGCTTCCCCCCTTAGCAACCACTACACGGTGGCCATGTTGGTTTTAGTCTGCTGGTCCCTGCATTGTCATTCCATGTATTGCATGAAATCCACATGTGTGGATTTATAACCTTCTTTTTTATGGTTTTATACAGCGCAGCCCGTTTGCGCGGGGCTGCGCTGGGTTTAAACATCGGTGATCGCCGAAAAAAAAAATTATATTTTTAATATTTTTGCATCGGGTTATCTTGCCAATGACCACATATTTGGCCATTGGCATGCTGCCTGAATCATATGCAACCTTTTTTTGGAGCTGACATTGCTCCGTTGTGGATTTTGCAGAAATGTACTCAGTTGTCAACTGAGTACATTTCTGCAGCTAAAACAGCTGCTACACGGACTGGTTTCTGCTTCGTGGATCGCTAATATACCTCATTTGCATACCTTTCGGATGCAAGTGAGGTATTTAGCATGCCCACGCCCAGTCCGTGTAAGAGACGTTTTAGCTGTTCTCTTACACGGAGTTTAGGGCTGTTCCTGGATCACGAGGCTTGCATGGAGTGCTGCACGTCTCTTACACTCCGTGCAAGCCTTCGTGAATCCTGCTCAAAGTTTTAAAACATGAGGAGAACAAGTCTAAGATGGAATTTCCTGCTTAGTTTAGCAGATGTATATTGATGTCAAGCAGGAATAGAAATCAAACCAGAAGTAGATAAAAGTCAGGAAGCAAATAAATGTATCAAAAAGCAAAAGAAAAAATATAAGATGAAGGATCAGATGAGAAGGCAAGAAATATGGAAAATGCATAAATATAGTTGCAAGTACATACAACTCCTGGAACAACCTCATGACTATCAGGATTTAACACAGGAATGGTTAAGGAGAGGTGAATTTGAACCAAACGACCAAAAGTTAATATTGGCGGTACAGGATAGTGGACTACGTACACATTGGTTTACAAAGTCAATTGAACATGTGGGAAAAAATGACAAATGCAGTTTTTGTAAAACGGCACTGGAAATAGTCACACATCTTGATGCTGGGTGTGATACACTAATGGCAGAGGGCCTGTTTACTGAAAGGCATAATAATGTGAAAAGACTGCTGCACTGGGGATTGTGCAAACATTATAATATTGAAGTAGCTGAGAAGCATTGAAAACATGAGCCACAAAGCATTATAGAAAATAATGAACTTTATATCACATGGGATCACTCATTACCAACAGTTCAAAAAATAGATGCAAGAAAACCAGATATAGTAGTCCAGGAAAAGAAAGCAAAAGTAGCATTGATCCTTGAAACTGATACACCCAGTGATTACAGTGCCTTATGTATGGAGAGACACAAAGTTATAAAATACCAGGATTAGCAGGCAAAAACAAGGGCAGTGTTGAAGAAAGATACCCAGACACTTCTGATAGTAGTAGGACAATGGGGCTCATAAAAACAGAATTTACAGTCATATTTAGATATGTTACTGATGTGTCAATTCTGGGCACATTGCGGGTGCTGCAAAGAGCACTTCTGGCTAAGATCAAAGACTAAAACAATACTAATTTCATCAACTTTAATCATACTTTGACTTTGGAATGGGATCTCTTCATTTCATGGTATTAGAAACCCAAATGTTTTGGAGAAATTAAAAACGCTCCCTGCAGACTGCTCCTGACTATATTTCTTCACTCAAAAGTCAGGAAATCTAACTCTTGCCAGGGTACTAAACCTAAAATACCTCTTCTTGCAACTATTTCCATTACCTTCTTGCTTTCTCTTGTTTGCCTGTCTGTCTTGGCCTTAAAGGCACAGTGCTGTCTAGAGTCAGCAGCTAACATTATACCATATGGCATCCACAGTATGGAACCATCAGAGTGAGTCTCAGTGTATGGTCCGTGTGCCCAAAACAGCCTATCCACATTAAGGTGACTGTGACACTGGGAGCTGGAGTTAAAAAGCTGGAGAATCAACACTTAGCATTACTGTCCATCTGCTTCTAAAGCCTCTGAAGAGGTTCATTGTAATAAGTGTAAACTCTCTTCTTAGCTTCAGGAATATTCTTCTGGGATCTCTCCTTCAGGGATGCCATTTTACTTACCTTGTCATTCTCTCAAGACTCCCGCTGTCATTATCTTTTCACTATGAGGTCAGGATACCAAATTCTTAACTGAGTAATGGGCCTGAAATACTTCATCCTTTATCTGATACCTATTATCTGCCTGCCTTATTCCTCCTTGTCTGCCCATCTTTGCCTTAAAGGCACAGCACTTTTTAGATACAACAGTCATGGGGTGGGCAGCACATGACAACTTAGAGAGGGGGATATATCTGGAGTCTTAAGCAGACAGGTTAAATTCATGAATCACACTCCACATAGGTAAGAAAGAGATGCTGGTGGTTATTCTATTACAAAGGCTTTGAGGAACTCTTTAGATGATAAGAGGCAATGTCATATCATCTAGTACATGAACACTCATGGAGATGTTTGTTCTTACAGCTGTGCAGGATGGTCATGGAGATTTGGGATCTGGCCCACTGCTTCAGCCTTCAGCTGGTGGTGCTTCAATTTACAGGAGAATGAAATGCCTGCTGCATCATTTAATTCACACGGTTCTTCTAGATTATGAATTACAGTTGAGCACTGAAGAATTTGTCAAGCTTGTACTGTTTTATTGTTCTAGGAAAAAAACTGTTTGCTTCCCAATGCAATGTTTGCCTGCAGGGTTTTAGCTGAGAACCTTAGATTCTATATGAGATTTTGGACAGGGAACATACTTTACATATACCATCCCATACATCTCAATAAGAAAGTCACAGTTCTCCATTTTGTTTCTTTGTTCATTTGCTCATTTGTTTCTTTGTTTGTTTGATATAGTATCTCTACTTCCTCAGGGAGGACCTGCTACTACATTTACATTTATAGCCAGGGCTGGATGCATAGAGGGATAAAGCCTTGACTATGGCTCAGATGACCTGAATTTGATAAGCTGCTATGGCTGCTGGTGCCACTGGCAGTGGGAGGATAGGCATGCCCATCTAGACTGCAGGCACGTAAGCTACTGCAAACACCCACAGGAGGGCTGGCATTGCAAATAGCATCCTGGATGTCAGCTTTTGGCTCACCAGGCCACCTTCAATAGTAACTGTACGGGAGCCTACATTCACAAGGTGGGATGCAAAGTGGATCCCTAGATATGCAACTAATTTCCTCCTCACCCAGGATCTGGGGTGTTAACCAGAGAAAACACCCGCAATCACAACAGCAAAAGCACCTCTCATAATTGCATGTATAATGGCTCCCTTAGACACTATCATAGGTTCATAGGAAATTACTAGACTAACAGCTTTAGAGCCCTTACAAGCCTAGCCAATATAACATAATTTAGCCAGATATATGTCCTGTAGGGGCAAGAGGATGACATAGGGTTGTGCCTATGCCTTGAGTATTTTACAGATTGCCCCTGTCCATAAAAGACATTGGTGCTACCCCAGGTGTGAATTTGTGAATCTTCACCATTGATCTAAATTGCATTTGAAGTGGTCCAGGGAAGGGATCTGCTTTAAGTGAATAGGAAGCCTCTTCCAAAGAAGGGGTAATCTCTGAGACACATTTATGTCTCTCTAACATGTTTTGTTTGAGCCATTGATTAGGCTGAGATCCTTAGATTAGGTGACACTAATGCTGTTTGTCTTGCAGATGTGTAGCAGCTCCAACAGGGCTGGATTTGAGAGTGCCTTGTAGGTCAGGCATAGGTTACCCCTTAATAGTCAGTAGGAGACAGAGTAAAGGAATATGGCTTTTAGTCTATCCACATAGGACATGTTGTTTACATCTTGTATTTTCTTTGGAGAAACCTGTGAGGTCTCTCCAGCTGTTGTAAGTGCCTAATCAAGTACATCCCAAGAGGCACAATGTGCTGTCTTATGCAATATGTTACTGGAGTAAAGTCCCTACTTCATAAGAAAGGATGGACTGAGTTTAATTGAGGATGGCTTGATGGCTAGCAGGCATGCAGCAAAAGTAGCCTAGGCAATTTTCTCTTTATCTAAAAAAGAAGAGATTTTTGATGAGGTGTGAAAAGAAAATCTACTTCCCTGGCAAGTTCTGCTGCCTTCTATTCTTACATTTCAGTAGTTGTTACAAAAGGGTATGTATGTGCTGCATTATGTATTACTTGCACTGCAATTTATGTAGGAAAAATTATTAGAACTTCACACAGGAAAATTAGTGTGCACATGAATGTCATTCAAAAGATAATTGTAGAGATCCTTTGGCTAAACATTCCACTGTATGTGACAGTTTTCAAATGATTAAATTTGGTGCTCTGAAAAGAGTTGAAAAATCCCAGATGAGGATATTTGAAAGAAAAGGTTAACTTTCATGAGCTTATGTGGCAATTTATGTTTAACGCCTGTTACCCCCCCCCCAATTAAATTATTAATCTTTTTAAAGTGTTTTTAAAGTAAGATCTGCTAAGATTTACTTTATTAATACACAATAGTTTTTGTTGGGACTTTCTTAAAGAATTTATTTATGTACTTATTACACATTTTTTTACTCAAATAATTTTTATTTTGTTTATGAAGATAAACAGTAAATTTAGATTACAATTCAATAATAATGAATAAAACAATAACATTATGTACTTATTAAACATTTTTTTAACTCAAATAATTTTTATTTTGTTTATGAAGAAAAACAGTAAATTTAGATTACAATTCAATAATAATGAATAGAACAATAACATTATTTACAATATTTACAAGTGGCCCAATGAGAAAAAGAAAAAAGAAAAAAGGACATTCAATAGATGAAAAGAAAAAAACAACTTTTTTTCACAAATCAAAACAATTCTATGGGCAGGATTCACAAAGGCTTGCACGGAGTGTAAGAGACGTGCAACACTCCATGCAAGCCTCGCGATCCAGGAACAGCCCTAAACTCCGTGTAAGAGACCAGCTAAAACGTCTCTTACGGACTGGCGGACATGCTAAATACCTCACTTGCATCCGAAAGGTATGCAAATGAGGTATATTAGCGATCCACGAAGCAGAAATCAGTCCGTGTAGGAGACGTTTTAGCTGCAGAAATGTACTCAGTTGACAACTGAGTACATCTCTACAAAATCAACAACGGGCGATGTCAGCTCCAAAAAGGTTGCATATGAGTCAGGTAGCATGCCAGTGGCCAAATATGTGGCCATTGGCAAGATAACCCGATGCAAAATATAAAAATAATGTTTTTTTTTCGGAATTGCCGATGTTTAAACCCAGCGCAGCCCAGCAAACGGGCTGCGCTGTATAAACTATAAAAGAAGGTTATAACCCCACAAATGTGGGTTTAATGCAATACATGGAATGAGAATGCAGGCCCCAGCAGACAAAAACCAACATGGCCACCGTGTAGTGGTTGCTAAGGGGGGAAGCTGAGTCTAAGACATGTAACTAAGCATTAGTAGGCAATCTCATATAAATGAGGGTTAGGATACTGAATCCCACAGTCACATAGCAAATGAGCACTGTCTGAGTAGTGTAAGAGATAGAAAAGGGGGAGGAATAGAGTAGGAGATAGGTGACATCACAGGGGGGAATGGTAGACAGAAACGCAGTTCATTGGAGGCCAGTGTAACATGACAGATGACAGGCACAGATCATGGAAAGAGGTGTGCCACCAGAGAAGTCATGGAATGACAAGAAATGGAAGGTGTACATTGTTACCTAGACCAAAGTTTCTTGCTGGCCGTGCATGCGCACATGTGCGTGCAATGAAGAGCGAGTAAGGCAGTGTGCGTGCGTGTAAGGCAGTGTGAGCATGTGGGAGCGTGTTGGGAGATGTTTAACACTGTTTGCGCGGGTGTGTGCACGTGGAAGGCAGTCCGAGGATATAGGAGGCTGATGGCAGACGTGTAACAGTGTTTGCGCGGGTGTACGCACGTGTAAACCTGAATAAGAAGATCCTTAACCGTGTAAGCACGTGTGTGCGCGTGTAAGCCACTGTGAGCGTGTTTCACATAGTATGCAACCTGCTCCCCTGAGGAAACAGAGAGGAAAAAGGAAGCAACAGAATTAATAGGAAGCTAGCAAGGATAACTGCTGAAGCTAGCAGGTGAAAATAATTAGAAGCAGGCAATTACACAGGCAGAATAGTAGCCCAGCCCAGCACTTAAAACTCTGCAAACAGTAGTGCAGGATGTTCTCATTAAGAGACACTGCAAGACAGGAGTAAGCTAATAGAAGTGAAAACTGAAAAGCTGAACTCAGAGCAGAAATGCTAGGGGCTGCCATAGCTGTCATAATGAGACATAGGCGACTTGCTGAGGGTGGTGACAATGCAGAAGGTGCCAGACAACCCACAGTGAGGAGAGGAGAAGAGTGTACAGGCCCAGGGTCACCTACCACGGGTTACATGAGCTGGAGATTGTAGAGCGCTATAGAGTGGACAGAGAGCTCCTGCAGCAGATTGTTGAGCTGTGCAGGCCACGCCTCACACACAGAACCAACAGAGGGGAACCCATCCCAGTGGAAACCAAGGTATGTGTTGGCCTAAGAATACTAGCAACAGGTACCTTCCAGAGACCAACTGGCGATATGATGGGGATATCACAGGCATCAGCCTCCAGGGTACTACACCAGTTCCTGGATGCCATGTCAGCACATGTCGGTGATCATGTATATTTCCCCAATGCCCGTGAGGTATTGGCCAGCAATATGCGTCTCTTCCAGCAAATAGCGGAATATCCTGAGGTACTGGGTGCTATAGACTGCACGCACATACACATCAAAGCACCAGCAGGAGAGCGGGGTAGGGCCTACATAAACCGCAAGGGCTTCCCCTCCATCAACTGCCAGGTCGTGTGTGATGCCCAGGGAATAATAATGAATGTGTGTGCTGGCTGCCCTGGGAGTTATCACGATTCCCACATCTGGCATCTGACACAGCTGTACCAGACATTTGCCAATGGGGACATCCCATACGGACACCTAGTGGGGGATGCAGGTTATGCACTGGAGCCGTAGCTGATGACACCCATCAGAAACGCTCACACACCTGAACAGGAACGCCATAATGAGGCTGCGCACAAACACGTAATGTGATAGGCGTGTGTTTGGGCTACTCAAGTCACGGTTCGGTGTCTGGACACATCTAGTGGAGCCTTGCAGTACACACCAACTACATGTACCCAAATTGTCATGGTATGTGCCATGCTACATAATATGATCTTGCGAAAACAGCTGCAGCAGGACCAGCATAGGGCAGGGACAAACAGCCCCCCACCATTGCCAAGGCCATCACAGGCAGAGCGTGACTCAGAGGAGGAACAACCTGAGCCTGCCCCAGTAGGCAGAAGGAGGTGTGCCCAGTATGCCCTGGCCTTGGCAAAGAGGCAACGCATAGCACATACACTGGCTCAGTAGGAACCCTGGGAATGATACCCCTCTCTGACTCACTCATATAGTAAAATGGATGCCTAATGTGACACAACCTGCTCTCAAACATGTACAGGGAAGTGTAATATGCGCATCCGACAGAGGCAGCCCTGCTGCACCACCTGAGGCATGAATGCTATGTGTTAAGTAATGTAACACCAAGTACCATATGCACACCTGAGGACCATGACTAACATCCTACCCTCACCAAGTATCATGCCACAACATGACAACGAGATGACCAAGTGCAACAATTGCCTGAAGTATATGCAGTTATCGAAGGGGACCCAATGTGTGCCAGTCTGGGATGACATGCTGAGCATGACAAGATGCACCACCTGCCAGGACTGGCGTGCACCTATCAGTGCAGGCCGTATGGATACTGGCAAAGGCTGTTGTCACCCACAGTGCGCCCTGAATAGGTAAGGCTCAAAACACAAACCTATCTCCAGAGGTACCAGAAAGGATAAGAATAAGATAAGGGATAAGTTGAATCAGCAAGATGCGTGCAGTCTAAACACACCCAGTATGGTGAATGTTGATAACTGTGGTGTAACAGAAAACTGAGGCAAGGCTCACAACAGCACCCTAACATTACCAGGTTACACCTCATACTGTGCTGTATAGCCTCAGAACTTGGGCCAAGCTACAAAATGATGGTGACTAGCAAGAATTCTCAAGGATAACCACACCCCCATGTTGGTACCACAACAAAAAGCAGCATGGACTAGCCATGCTCAAGTAACAGTGGCTACAACTGCCCCCCAGTGTATAGCCTGCTACAGACTACTGTCCCAACACCAGGAACTGCATCCGGCCTATGCTGGAATACATGAATATATCAAGTCCTCAAACCCACATTATATTGGGTGACTGCAAATACCCAGACATAGACTGGGAGCATTATACTAGCTCCAACAGTGTCGGACAAAGGTTCATAGAATCCACAAACCAAAAGGCCCAGGAACAATGTACCACTCCCACAAGAGGGGTAAGCATACTGGATGTGATAATCAGCAACATGGGTACTGGATGTCAAGATGAGAAGTGTATTGCTCACTGGTAAAACCAGACCATAGAGTTACCACACTGGATATACAAATCCTGACCACAGTCCCTGGACGGGAAACCACAGTGGAAAACATGTGTTAAGCAATATCTGCACTCCTCCAAACTGATGTGGAATCCATTAAAGGTCCTGTGCAGGTGCAAAATATGGGCCACACCTCAGAACCTGTAATACAGCCATTCCATGAACACTGCCAGGAATGCTTGGATTATGCAGTCCTAAATTAAAACAAGACACAGTGCCTAAATCTGGCATGGTGGACACCAGCCATAACGAAAACATGCAAGAGAATGAGGAAGCTACTACATGATAGAGCAAACATGAACAATGAAGTAATCACTGATCAGTAGTATGGCAATAAAATCTGTCCACACATGCAATCCACTAAGGCCAGCCACAACAAGTGGAATCTGTGAATCCTGAGGCAATGTCACACCTGCCCCATGTACACAGACAACCCCCAACACCACCCAAGAAATACAAACATATGTGAGAGATGCAACCATCCATCCAAACTGGAGGCTGAGCTCCCTCAACTCAGTACTCCCAAAACAAGTCAGTAGGAGAAGGTAACCACACACACCACAAACACAGTCCCACATAGACCTATCACAACTGCAAACCAAACACATAAACACAGACAAACATTCCCGGAGGCACAAATTACAAACACAGCACACCAACAGAGGCCTCTAAAGCAGACACCCAATCAAACAGCCTCCAAACATAGCACATGCAACACATAGCACACAAAGCTGGTGTGCCAAACAGTCTGAGCCAGAAGGAGAAACAACATGCCTGATACAGTTGTAATAGGTGACTCCATAGTCAGACACACTGCTGTCCGCACACCAGACTGAACAAGGAAGGGTACAGTAAGCTGCCTGTAGGCTGCCACAAGATGCCACATAACAGAAGTATGTAGGTCACTCCAAAGCAAGTAGAAATATGATGCAGTCATAGTCCATGCTGGTGTGAATGACCTGAGATGTACCGCCCTAGACTACATGCAAAGAGACATAGATGAGCTATCTGAATATGTAGTCCAGGCCAGTATGACACTCACCGTTCGCAGCATCCTACCCTTACCAAGAGTAATGCCACAGTACAAACATGGAATGATCAGTCATAGCAAGTGGCACACTTACTGGTGTTATTCCAAGGGGATGCAATGTCTGTCCGCTTGGGATGTCATGCTTGACAAGCCGCAGCTGTCCTTGGGATGGCCTGCACCTGTTACCCTGGCGTCTGAATATTGGATAAGGCCTTTGCCACCTCCATAGAGCCTTTTGTAGGCAAGGCTGAAAAGACTGACCCACCACCCTAGAAAACATAAGTGGGAAGAAACATAAGGGAAATGCTGACCAATGCCAGATGTGTACACCCCAATATGCAAGCTCGAGGCCATCCCAGAATGGAGAACATCGATGTCTGTGCAGTGACAGAAACCTGCTGCAAGCCTCCTGACAGCACACCAGTACTACCAGGTTATACCATGTATCATGTGTCATGGCCCCAAAACCTGGAACGAAACATAAAAGGAGGGTGAGTATCTGTAGTCAGCACAGACACCCATACGTCCAGGTAACTGACAATGCACAAGGCATTGGAGTTCACACATGTGCAACTAACTGTAGGCAAGACTGCTGTGCAGTCTGTAGCATGCTACAGACCGCACTCTCACACACAATAACCCCACCCAGCTGTCCTGAAGACAATGGGCAGTATGAATGTCCCACCAAATAACAAACAAGGTACCACTAATTACCACATAGGTGGTAAACCAGTATGTATAGAAAGAGTAACCAGGGACCTTGGGACACAAGTGGACAGTAACCTGTTATGTAACACCCACATTGCCAATGTGGCTAGGAAGACTGTCTACATTTGACACTGTAGCAGGAAAGGAGTCACATCTACGGCAACAGAGGTCATTGTGCCCCCATACTTTTCCCCAATCACACCCATAATCCAGTACAATGCCTCATATGGGATGTACCTTACCTGACACCTGCAGCAGTTAGAAAGACCTCAAAGGTACCTCACCAAGAGGATAAAGGGTCACAAACACATGTCATATGCTGCCTGGCTGTAGACACCCCAGCTGAATCCAGTCACATACTGCCTACACAGAGGCATTGCATGCCTGTTGTAGGAGGCCATGCCCAACACAGGAGTAATGGACATGCTCCACCCCAGAAAACACAAATCCATCGGAGCTGTGAGAGGGAGAGATGTCAACCTCAACAAATAATGAAATAGGATGTGCTGGTGGGACAGATACATAATCCAGAGGCTCCCCACACCCTGGACCAGAATCCCATTCCATGTTAGGCAGAGCCCCTCACTGACACTCTTCAACAGGAATCTTGCCAAGTGGATGGATGATTGTAGAGTTACACTGGGGGTCTTCACTGTGTCATTTCCAGACAGAGGCACAGCCAAGCAAAACATAAATGGCCATAATATGCACATAGCAAGGGGTGTCAAAAGCCACACACACTCTGGCTAGGCCAACAAATGCCCAGGGTGGATAGCCTAGTATGACCCTATGAACCTCTGAAGATACAAATTGTACAGGATGTTAAGGATAATCCCAAGGCTTTCACAACTGAAGGTAGGAACCATGTTGGGAATTCACAGATATGCCCTGAATCACACAAATATCATAAACACACACACATATTGCCCACATACATCCTGACAGGTGCAGTGCAACCCCCCCCCCCCCATTGCAGAATATCTATCCCAGAAGACTGCTGGCCCCCTGACATTGCAGATGCTGAGGTAACAGCCAACATCTACAAAGCAAAACACACAGCAGCAATGGTATGAGATGTTGTCCTGGGCTTAGTGCAACATGGACTCCAAGATGAATGGAATGCCAAACCACACTACTGCTCAATGTCAGCCTTACCACAGAATATGTGCCCAAAGAGCAGTGTACAACAACAGTGGTCCTTCTCAACAAAGGTGTTGCTTGAATGGATACTGAACACTACTACCCCAGAATCCTGAGAAGCTCGGTTTGCACAGCTATGGAAAGGATCAGCATGTACCACAGACATAAAGATATTGGGGATCTACTGACACCGGACCCAACCCAGTGTGGCCTTCCCAAGTGCAGATCCAGCCCCTAACCATGTTTGACTCAATTGAAACAGCCATTAAGGTCATTGATGAGGGCAATGTGCTCCACACAGTGTATCTGGACCTTGCAAAGGCTTCTATACAATACCCTATGTGTTCATTATAGATAGGCTCACCAGCTTAAATATAAACCCACATGTCAGTAGAGGGGTTGCAAACCAGACCAAGGACAGAACAGACATGGTCAGACATGCTGCAGCCATGTCAGACTACAAACCAGATATAACTGGCATTCCACAAGGCTTTGTCCTGGGAACACCCTCGTCTGGTATATATGTCCCATAGGTACAGGCAAACATGGAAGGACTGTGTCAACATGTCTGCAGAGGACTACAAACTGCTCACCACATATGATCCACCAGCTGACACAAGCATCCCACAAAAGGGCCACATAGAAACAGACAACTGGTGCCATAGCCATGTCAGCAAGCTAAGTGCAGAAACATGTATAGTCAACCCCAGTGGATATACAGTAAGTGCCCACCAATTACCACATAGGTGTGAACCCATTATGTAGTTAACATGTAATGAGAGACCTGGGGACACAAGGTGATAGATATCCTGCATTGGGCAAACATGTGCTATAGTGTTTACAGGAACATACCATATACCCACCTACTCACAAAGGCTGTCAGATAAGGGGAGGTCATTGTGGCTCTGCAGTCATCCTTCATCAGTGGTACAATTGACTACAATAGCCCCTGTGGGATGTACCTCAGCAGACACCTCCATCAACTGTAAAGTCCCCAACAGTACCTCATCAGGAGTATCAAAGAGCTTGCACAGATGCCATGTGTTGCCTGTGTCGCTGGCATCAATGAACATGCTGCACCTTGTACAATCTGAATGGCAGTGAGCCATGCACATTAGAGACCTGAACCCCAGCACTGACTTACATAGGACAAGCTGTACTGTGTGCTCCATAACACAGAAGCCACCCCCAGCACAGGCTACCCATAGAGTCACATATCAATCTTCCTCAATAGGAACCCTGATGAGTGGATGGGAGATGGTAGATTTATCCTGGGTACCACTGTCATGTCACAGGTAGACAGAGGCACAGTATACTAACCATGACATATGTCATGGCAAACTCCATTACAATGTGTGTTGGAAGGACAAACATACTCTCCAAATAGCATTACACATGGACTAGGGCACATGCTAGTGTTTGCAAATGTACACCTATGTTGTGGAATACACTACCAATGTTGGACAAGCCTGGTTTAAGTAGTTCATATCTGAACAGAATGCAACATGGTCAGATGTACACAACTGGCCCGTAACCAGGCTGTTGTGCCCACTATCGAAATGTAAAGCAGTGATAGCAGTAAAGCCTAGGATACTGCCCACCACAGTCAAAGTACTACCAGTACACTATACAGTACTACAGTGTTAGGTCAGTGTGAAAGGATGTTGACAACTGTATGCAAAGTATCCCATGCAAACACTGCAGGCACAGTATAACCCTGTTGTGTTCACACACAAAGCAGTTGTACCGTAATTACACAACCTGACACACAACACACAACCATAAACGGGTGATAGTTGTTGAAGTTCACACTCATCCACAAATGTGGTGGGCTGCAGAGTCCAACATATGGAATGCTCACACTGGGCATGCTCACACACATTGACAACATGCCATGGGAAGGCTGAACTGGGCATGCTCACACACTTAGGCCAAATCTCGGTGTAGCAGTTGGACACACATAGCTGGTATTGTTATGTTGTATTCCAGGAACCAACCACATTATAGCAGTCTGCCCAGTGCACACAGCTAAATGACTACAGAGACAGATATAGTGGATCCTCCTGATGCAAACATCTTCCACAGATGCACAAGTTGTTCATACAAGCAGGGAATGCTATGGCAATAAAGATGTGCAAACAGTCTATCAGCAACAAATAATGTGCATTTCACAATTAAACATATGGGTGTAGGGTCAACACTAGGCTGTGTGCCCTAGGGAATGACAGCTTAGCCAGAGTGTGCTTGGTGTCTGCCTCCCCACAGGATGCACATTCCCCTTTCTAAACACAGATGATGTCAGCACCCTCTAAGTACAGCAGGAGAAAAGCAACTCCCCAGTAATCCGAATAGCGTATTCTGCTAATGCGTCCATCTCAAGTGTCATAACATAGTTAAGTAGGGGTGTCAAATCCTGCAAATGCTCAGTGTGTGAGTGGGGTTGGTGTGTGTGTAAGTCTGTGGGAGAGAAATGTCCCTTTTGGCAAATAGGAAAACACACTATGGGATGCACATTCCCTTTCTAAACACCAATGATGTCAGCACCCAATAAGTACAGCAGGAGAAAAGAAGCTTTTCAGTAATCCGAATAGCGCGCTCTGCTAATGCGTCCGTCTTAAGTGCCATAACATGGTTAGGTAGGGGTTTCAAATCCTGCAAATGCTCAGTGTGTGTGTAAGTGGGGTTGGTGTGTGTGTAAATCTGTGGGAAAGGATTGTCCCTTTTGGAAAATAGGAAAACACACTACAGGATGCACATTCCCTTTCTAAACACCAATGATGTCAGCACCCAATAAGTACAGCAGGAGAAAATAAACCTCCCAGTAATGCAAATAGCATGCTCTGCTAATGTGTCTGTCTCAAGTGTCATAACATAGTTAAGTAGGGGTTTGAATCCTGTGAATGGCAAGTGTGTCTGTTTATCTGAGGAGGATTTGTGTGTGAGAGGGAAATGTCCCTTTTGGCAAATTGGAAAACACACTACAGGATGCACATTCCCTTTCTAAACACCAATGATGTCAGCACCCAATAAGTACAGCACGAGAAAAGAAACCTCCCAGTAATGCGAATAGCGCGCTCCGCTAATGCGTGTGTCTCAAGTGTCATAACATAGTTAGGTAGGGGTTTGAATCCTATGAATGGCAAGTGTGTGTGTTTGTCTGAGGGGGGTTTGTGTGTGTGAGGAAAATGTCCCTTTTGGCAAATTGGAAAACACACTACAGGATGCACATTCCCTTTCTAAACACCAATGATGTCGGCACCCAATAAGTACAGCATGAGAAAAGCAACCTCCCAGTAATGAGAATAGTGCACTCTGCTAATTCGTCTGTCTCAAGTGTCATAACATAGTTAGGTAGGGGTTTGAATTCTGTGAATGGCAAGTGTGTGTGTTTGTCTGAGGGGGGTTTGTGTGTGTGAGGGAAATGTCCCTTTTGGCAAATAGGAAAACACACTACAGGATGCACATTCCCTTTCTAAACACCGATGGTGCAGCACCCAATAAGTAAAGCATGAGAAAAAAAACCTCCCATAAATGCAAATAGTGCACTCTGCTAATGCATCTGTCTCAAGTGTCATAACATAGTTAGGTAGGGGTTTGAACCCTGTGAATGGCAAGTGTGTGTGTTTGTCTGAGGGGGGTTTGTGTGTGTGTGTGAGGGAAATGTCCCTTTTGGCAAATAGGAAAACACACTACAGGATGCACATTCCCTTTCTAAACACCGATGGTGTCAGCACCCAATAAGTACAGCATGAGAAAAGAAACCTCTCAGTAATGCGAATTGCGCGCTCTGCTAATGCGTCTGTCTCAAGTGTCAGAACATAGTTAAATAGGAGTTTGAATCCTGTGAATGGCAAGTGTGTGTGATTGTCTGAGGGGGGTAGTGTGTGTGAGGACAATGTCCCTCTTGTCAACTATGTGAACAGACTACAGGAGGCACATTCCCCTTTCTAAACACTGTTCAGTAGAAGGCCATGGCTCTGGCACAAGATGTCTGTTGCTATGATGCCCCTTTGGAAGATGCTTGTGTCCGCTGAAGAGGCGATTATGGTGGCCTGTTTGCAGTCATCTGCATATTTGGACAGCCGCAGTCCGTCCGTGTTGGCCTGTACCTCCAATAAAATATACCCAACAAGAGGGTCCCAGGACTAAGCCTTGTGGGACACAACCCGTAACTGTTGTGGGGTCTGGCATGGCTCCAGCAATGCTAACTATGTGGTATCTGTCCTTGAGCCACTGTGCAATCCATCTAGTGACATAGGGCCTTATATTTAAGCTGGTGACCTTCTCTAGAATGGCCAAGTGGGGTATTGTTGACGGCTTCTGCAAGGTCCAGGTAGGCTGTGTGAACCACCTTCCCCTGTCAATGGCCTTGGTGACTGTTTCAAAGAAATCAACGGGTTAAACCTGTAGTGCTGGTGTGCTCTCAGTAGCCCTGAACCAGGCATCTGTAACTGCACAGATATCGATGTTTTCCATGCCAAGGAGTGTTTTGTGTGCATCTGGAGATTTAGATATCTGGCGTTGGGTAGCATTGCTCTTAGTTTCGTATCCCTTGTGATACCTATGAAGGTGGGTTTGTCATTCGAGCCCTGCCTAACATAGGCACAATGGGTGTAGCAAGAGCCTTTGCCAATATCTGAATGACCAATGCAAACTGTACACATGTTCATAGGATGCAAGTGTCAAGGAATATGCTGCGTGGCCTGTATAGTCCTCCAGCATGGGTCCTCTGAAGTCATCCACCCCAGTCTACACAAGTGTAGAGTCTGCTTGTGCTAAACACAGTCTGTGTGCAGTGACAACCTTGCCTGGGGGTGGAGATAGGATATGGATGTCCAGGGAAAGGTGGACATGGGCAGGTATCAACAATGGTGGTCTACCTCTGGTGTGGAACAGTGGGTACCCACATTGCAGATGGACATGTGCAATATGTATTAAACCATGTGGCTGTGGTGTGTGGTTCTGCCATGGCACATGGACCCATAAATTGTAGTGGCGGTAGGGTAAAGAGGTAGAGGCCTGAGTAGTTCCCACACACAATATGTCTGTACCTGATGTTAACAACTGGAATGGTGTATGTGAATACCTGCATATCCTGGCACTGTTCCCAGGGAAGCTAGGTGTGTGTCCTGGATGTGGGTGTGGTGTGCTGGACTGGTAGTGTTGTGTGTTACAGGTCCTGTGGTCCCAAAGCATGGTATAGAACATAACCTGCCAGTGCGATGTGCACATCTGACCCTGATGTAGGTGGCTGCATATGCATATACATGCTATCCCCCACCTGACAGGTAGTAAGACAACCACAAACCTCTGTGGAAATGAAGATGTCAGCACCCTAGAAATACTACAGGTGTAGAACAGATGCTCAGTAATTCGGATAGTGCGCTCTGCTAATGCGTCACCCTCAAGTGTCATAATATAGTTAGGTAGGGGGTCGAATCCTGCAAATGCTCAGTGTGTGTGTGTATGTGTGTATGTGTGTGGGTGAGTGGGGTTTGTGTGTGTGAAAGGCTGTGAGAGGGAAATGTTCCTTTAGCCAACTGGGAGAACACACTACAGGATGCACACGCCCCTTTCTTAACACAGATGATGTCAGCATCCTATAAGTACAGCAGGAGAAAGGAAGCCTCCCAATAATGCGAATAGCGTGCTCTGCTAATGCATCCGTCTCATGTATCATAACATAGTTAGGTAGTGGTTTGAATCCTGCAGATGCCAAGTGTGTGTGTTTGGATGGGGGTGGGGGAGGGGTTATTGTATGTGTGCAGATATGTATGAGAAAAATGTTCCTTTTGCCAACTGGGAGAACACACTACAGGATGCAGATGCCCCTTTCTTAACACAGATGATGTCAGCACCCTATAAGTACAGCAGGGGAAGGGAAGCCTCCCAGTAATGTGAATAGGGGGGGAGGGGTTATTGTGTGTGTGCAGATATGTATGAGGAAAATGTTCCTTTTGCCAACTGGGAGAACACACTACAGGATGCAGATGCCCCTTTCTTAACACAGATGATGTCAGCACCCTATAAGTACAGCAGGGGAAGGGAAGCCTCCCAGTAATGTGAATAGCGCACTCTGCTAATGCATCTCTCCCAGTGGTAATGTAGTAATGTTAGGTAGGAATTTGAAACCTATAAATGGCATGTGTGTGTGTTTGGATGTGGGGTTATTGTGTGTGTGCAGATATGTATGAGGAAAATGTTCCTTTTGCCAACTGGGAGAACACACTACAGGATGCAGATGCCTTTCTTAACACAGATGATGTCAGCACCCTATAAGTACAGCAGGGAAGGAAGCCTCCCAGTAATGTGAATAAGCGCACTCTGCTAATGCGTCTCTCCCGAGTATCGTAATGTAGTTAGGAAGGAATTTGAAACCTATAAATGGCATGTGTGTGTTTGGATGTGGGGTTATTGTGTGTGTGCAGATATGTATGAGGAAAATGTTCCTTTTGCCAACTGGGAGAACACACTACAGGATGCAGATGCCCCTTTCTTAACACAGATGATGTCAGCACCCTATAAGTACAGCAGGGAAGGAAGCCTCCCAGTAATGTGAATAGCGCACTCTGCTAATGCGTCTCTCCCGAGTATCGTAATGTAGTTAGGAAGGAATTTGAAACCTATAAATGGCATGTGTGTGTTTGGATGTGGGGTTATTGTGTGTGTGCAGATATGTATGAGGAAAATGTTCCTTTTGCCAACTGGGAGAACACACTACAGGATGCAGATGCCCCTTTCTTAACACAGATGATGTCAGCACCCTATAAGTACAGCAGGGGAAGGGAAGCCTCCCAGTAATGTGAATAGCGCACTCTGCTAATGCGTCTCTCCCGAGTATCGTAATGTAGTTAGGTAGGAATTTGAAACCTGTAAATGGCATGTGTGTGTGTTTTGGATGTGGGGTTTGTGTGTGTGCAGATATGTATGAGGAAAATGTTCCTTTTGCCAACTGGGAGAACACACTACAGGATGCAGATGCCCCTTTCTTAACACAGATGATGTCAGCACCCTATAAGTACAGCAGGGGAAGGGAAGCCTCCCAGTAATGTGAATAACGCACTCTGCTAATGCGTCTCTCCCGAGTATCGTAATGTAGTTAGGTAGGAATTTGAAACCTATAAATGGCATGTGTGTGTGTTTGGATGTGGGGTTATTGTGTGTGTGCAGATATGTATGAGGAAAATGTTCCTTTTGCCAACTGGGAGAACACACTACAGGATGCAGATGCCCCTTTCTTAACACAGATGATGTCAGCACCCTATAAGTACAGCAGGGGAAGGGAAGCCTCCCAGTAATGTGAATAGCGCACTCTGCTAATGCGTCTCTCCCGAGTATCGTAATGTAGTTAGGTAGGAATTTGAAACCTATAAATGGCATGTGTGTGTGTTTGGATGTGGGGTTATTGTGTGTGTGCAGATATGTATGAGGAAAATGTTCCTTTTGCCAACTGGGAGAACACACTACAGGATGCAGATGCTCCTTTCTTAACACAGATGATGTCAGCACCCTATAAGTACAGCAGGGGAAGGGAAGCCTCCCAGTAATGTGAATAGTGCACTGGTTATTGTGTGTGTGCAGATATGTATGAGGAAAATGTTCCTTTTGCCAACTGGGAGAACACACTACAGGATGCAGATGCCCCTTTCTTAACACAGATGATGTCAGCACCCTATAAGTACAGCAGGGGAAGGAAGCCTCCCAGTAATGTGAATAGCACTCTGCTAATCGTCTCTCAGTATCGTAATGTAGTTAGGTAGGAATTTGAAACCTATAAATGGCATGTGTGTGTGTTTGGATGTGGGGTTATTGTGTGTGTGCAGATATGTATGAGGAAAATGTTCCTTTTGCCAACTGGGAGAACACACTACAGGATGCAGATGCCTTTCTTAACACAGATGATGTCAGCACCCTATAAGTACAGCAGGGAAGGAAGCCTCCCAGTAATGTGAATAGCGCACTCTGCTAATGCGTCTCTCCCGAGTATCGTAATGTAGTTAGGTAGGAATTTGAAACCTATAAATGGCATGTGTGTGTGTTTGGATGTGGGGTTATTGTGTGTGTGCAGATATGTATGAGGAAAATGTTCCTTTTGCCAACTGGGAGAACACACTACAGGATGCAGATGCCCCTTTCTTAACACAGATGATGTCAGCACCCTATAAGTACAGCAGGGGAAGGGAAGCCTCCCAGTAATGTGAATAGCGCACTCTGCTAATGCGTCTCTCCCGAGTATCGTAATGTAGTTAGGTAGGAATTTGAAACCTATAAATGGCATGTGTGTGTGTTTGGATGTGGGGTTACTGTGTGTGTGCAGATATGTATGAGGAAAATGTTCCTTTTGCCAACTGGGAGAACACACTACAGGATGCAGATGCCTTCTTAACACAGATGATGTCAGCACCCTATAAGTACAGCAGGGGAACGGAAGCCTCCCAGTAATGTGAATAGCGCACTCTGCTAATCGTCTCTCGAGTATCGTAATGTAGTTAGGTAGGAATTTGAAACCTATAAATGGCATGTGTGTGTGTTTGGATGTGGGGTTATTGTGTGTGTGCAGATATGTATGAGGAAAATGTTCCTTTTGCCAACTGGGAGAACACACTACAGGATGCAGATGCCCCTTTCTTAACACAGATGATGTCAGCACCCTATAAGTACAGCAGGGGAAGGGAAGCCTCCCAGTAATGTGAATAGCGCACTCTGCTAATGCGTCTCTCCCGAGTATCGTAATGTAGTTAGGTAGGAATTTGAAACCTGTAAAGGGGGGGGTTATTGTGTGTGTGCAGATATGTATGAGGAAAATGTTCCTTTTGCCAACTGGGAGAACACACTACAGGATGCAGATGCCCCTTTCTTAACACAGATGATGTCAGCACCTATAGTACAGCAGGGGAAGGGAAGCCTCCCAGTAATGTGAATAGCGCACTCTGCTAATGCGTCTCTCCCGAGTATCGTAATGTAGTTAGGTAGGAATTTGAAACCTGTAAATGGCATGTGTGTGTGTTTGGATGTGGGGAGTTTGTGTGTGTGCATGTCCGTCTGAAAAACATGTTAGTTTTGGCAACCAGGAGATCACACTACCTGATGCACATTACCCTTTCAAAGTACTGATGTTGTCAGCACCCTCTAAGTATAGCCAGAGATGAGGAACTATCTAGTAAACCGAACAGTGCGCTTTGCTAATCGTCACTCTCACGTGTCATGACATAGGTAGGTAGGGAATGAATCCTGCATATGGCAAGTTTGCATGTGTGTGTGGGGGTAGGGTGTGTGTAAATGCAAGTGTGAGGGAACAGATCCTTTTGGCAAATACTACTATACACCAGATGCTGCATACCCCACCAGTAAACACAGGGGATGTCACCACACTATCAGCACAGCCAGACAGGGCTGGTTGGCTAGTAATGCCAATAGTGTGCTCTGCTACTGTGTCTATTACCATCGTCAGAGTACAGATAGGCATGTTTGGGTAACCCACAACTATCACGTGTGGTTGTGTCACACAGTATGACCTTGCGCGGGTGTTTGTACATACCAATGCATGCCATCGCCTAACCCAGCAATAGCATTGCACACATGATGTATGTGTGTGACACATACACAGAAATACCTGTGACCTGCAGTAGTTAAAATGTTTGACACATGCTTTGTGTGGATAAATGGTAATAGCAATGTATACCAATATGAGTGTGTGTCCTAGTGTGCAGGGTCCACACGTGGTATGTCCCTATACAGTGTGGGTGTCTATGGTGAAAGACCTACAGCAGGGGATACACATCTGATCTGGCCCATATAGTGTACATGTAGTCAATGTACAGGTGCTGTATGTTCCCACCTATTGTGGTAGTGGTAACATGTCATTCCACTGCATGTCGGTGACCACATGCTGTGAACTCTTCAGCTAGAGTGTTGTAGCTACAGTAATGCTCACACACAATGTTCGGCTGGATGCAGTATGGCCTTATAAACACAGTTCATGGGACTGTCATATTGCCCGTGTTGTTATGGAGGATAGGTGGTCTTCCTGTGTATGTGAGTGTTGTGTGTGCCATGCTATGAACCAGATGGCAGTCCGACACACTGTCAGCTGCACCTGAGTAGGCCCTGATGGTTTGTGCTGTGCCAACAACCTGGAGGTGTGTGTATCTGTGCTAACTTGGGATACCACACCCCTATCCATGTGTGTTACATGTGTAGGGGGCGACAGGCATGGTAGGGGCATAACCTGTCAGTGATGGGTAACACCTGTGAGGCATGAATCATGCATCTGGTACTGCACAGACACTGCAGTTCACCGTGCTGAGAGCAGTGTCCGGTGCATGCATCCTCCGGTGTACACTGCTGTAGTTGTGTAGCAGCACTGTTAGTGTCCTAACCTGTGTGATACCCACGGAGGTCACTATGTAAACCATGTCCTGCAGCATAAGGCAGTATGTGTGTACCAAGGAGCCATGCCAGTATACATCGGGCAATGTGTGTCACGTGCAAGATGACCCATGAACATCAATGTGGCTTCCCTAGCATGTAAGCAGACGTTGACAGCCAGTTGATACCCTATGAATGACAGTGGAGACTGAGCATAATGTAGACATACAACAGCCTTCCCACATATAGTGGTAGAATACCTGGGGAGAGTATGTTGGCAACCAACATCAGGCTCATACTGGCCTGTGCCACATGCTGAGAGATCCATTCTATGTTCCCTAGCATGTAATCCAGGGAGGTATGTCCCAGGCAGCCACACTGGCATGGTCAATGAGTGAGTCATATCTGTCCATGCCTCTGTCTGACCTGTATGCATGTGTGCTGTGGTGGACCATAGTGCCCCTGTGTCATATCACCGTGCCCTTCACCAGATACAGCCTGTTGAGCGGGACAACAGTGCAGCACACATGACAGGTACCTGACACGCGTCTGTAGCAGGTGTGTTGTGTAGCCCTACAGGCTGTGGGTGTGTGGCACAGGGATGTCGTGCCATGTGTGGCATGTGCTCTGTTCTGGCCGGAACATATGCCTGTGTGCCAGCTTGGAGGTGTGTGATGCACAGGCAGGCTGCTAGTCTGAGTCCCCACGTATGCCCCAGTGTGTTCAGCATGCTGTCAGTGTGTGTCAATGTCTGACTGGTATTGTCGTCACTGTAATATCATGTATTGCTTTATTTATTCTTCCTACATATGTTGACAGGGATAGCCCAACTGGATGCATGTCCATTCCAGGGTAGGCCGTGGAGACAAGCGAGGGTAGCAGATACAGCATTACAGAATACTAGCATGACATAGTACAAACAGATTATTTACAGAGATTACATAAGTAAGCAGGTCAACATGTTCCACAGGTTAATGTTAGACCTGAGCACAAGCCAGGATTAAATTGCATTTACACAGTACAGTGGTTCACACAGGTTACACATCCGAGTTAGCCAGGCCTGATACACTGACATAGCCAGTTACATGACAAATGTTGTTTGGGTCTACTGTTAAATGACCTAAGGTGGACATTAGGGTAATATCAGCTGGAAGTGGGTTCCAGGATCTCGTGCAGGATTTGCCAAAGAGAATCACCAGCTGTGTTAATAGACTCGCTAGTTCGTAGTACAATGTTAGAGGATCAAGCAGTCTAGGGTTGTTATAGGGGTGATTGTAATTTAAGTGCAGGAGTATTGTCTGGACTATACAGGATTTTATAGGCCATAATCAGTTGGTTATACTGTATTAGGCTGGGTATTGATAGCCAACCAAGCTGATTTAGATTGATGCAATGATGTGTCTAACAGCGGCCAGTGGCAAACCTGGCAATGTGGATGTAGCAAATCCAGTGCTTGTTAAGGACAGTCTTGTTCATATGTGAGTAGGGGGATGCATACAGAAGGGCTGCAACAAGGTGTGAGCGAGCTATGGCACCTTTAGCTGGAGGGGCTAGGAAGGCTTTAATTCTGTACAGTGACCCTAGCTTTCTATTGATGGCTTGGCTAATCTGGTTAACATGTATGTCACATATGAGGTTGTGTCTATGATGACACCTAATAATTGTTGTGATGGGTCAGGGTAGATTATTGTGCCATCAGTTGATGTTATGGTAACAGTGAACATGGTAGACCTATGTGTTTGTGGAATAACAGCAGTTCAGTTTGATTGGGATTTAGGATCAGACGATGTTCAGAAAGCCAGTTCGCTATTGTATTACAGGTGGTCTGGGTAGCTGAACATAACTCTACTGGAGATGTGGCTGAGCAGATCAGAGTAGAGTATACAGCATATTGGATACAGCTGGCCTTTGGGATGACAGTATAATGGTCGTTAATGACGATGGAGGACAGCAAGGTCCTTAGCATAGAGCCTTGTGTTACTCTGTGGGTGTTAGGTAGAGGCAGGTTAGAGGGTTTGGTCTGCCAGAGGCCGGCCTGCTGTTGACCATGCAGGTAGGATTGACACCATTGGAAGGCTCCAGTATCTAGACAGTCTGTGTAGGGTGTGGAGTCCCAAGTTGGTGATCAACCATATCGTATGCCTTTGAGTTATCCAAAAAGAGGGCTGTGGATACATCATTGATGTTGCAAGTATGGCTTATGGTGTTAGTAAAGGCTAGGAGGCCTGACGGACTGCTGTGATGAGGACGTACACCATGCTGAGTGTCTGCCATAATGAGAGTTTGGACTAGGTGGTGCATGACTTGTCTATGATGAAAGTCACCATAATCTCTGCATGTGGAGAGTGTATAGCTATTGGCCTATCAGTGGAGACATCAGTAGAGCTGCCTCCTGTGTGAAGTGGGATTGCATATGACATTTCCCAGATGGTGGTGAAGTTCGATTCTAACATAGTACCTCTGATTACCTTTGAGACGGGGTAAGCAATAGCATCATCTGGTTTTGATAGGTACTTGGCAGGGTGTTGATCGGCACACAGTGTAGTGGGCTTCACTGTTAGAACCAAGGTATGGAGGAGTGAAGTGGCGACTGGTTGGCAGCTGGACGCAAGTAGATTTCTAGGGGTGCTGCTTTCAGGACCAGGGGAGCTAGGAGGTAGATGGCAAGCTAGGGCCTACACTGTCTCAGTAAAGGACTGGTCAAAGCTATCAGGAACATCTTCAGGGGTATTATCATTAGTAGCAGCAGGGATTGGGTTTGACGTTTGTCCTGTACGTAGTATATCTGACATGCCACCTGACAGGGTATGGCATCACTGGGTTGAGAGAGACCAGTCCCCAGATTGGCTGTGTGGTGGCATCCCACACATGTGTTGTGTATACCTGGCCAAGGGTGATGGCTGACTGCATACATGTGGCAGCTGTGACAATGACACATGACCCACATAAACCATGACTAGACCATAGAGGCGATTCACAGGTTACCTTTGGACATGCCACCCTAGTAGTGTGATTGCCATGGTGTGTACCAACACATAGGGCCAATGGGGAACAACATACTGAAGGTGTGTATGTGTGGGTGGACTGCCTCTGTCTCATAGCACTGACATATATGACTGCACACGTGGGTATATGCGGGTAAGGCGTGTGCAATGTGTCACAGGCTACTTACATGCGTACAGGACAGACAGTGACGTTCTGTCATTTGTAAGGTTGACATACATATGGTACGCTATGCAGATGTCACTAGCAGTCTACAGAAGCACTGTAACCCTGCATTGCAGGTGTAAGCAGTGTTCAGGGAACCCCAGGCAAACATGCATGCAAACAAGGCTACAGTACACAGGGCTGGAAGTACTGCATCATACAACAAAGAAGGGGTAACAATAGCAGTAATTCACAATGCATATATGTAGGCACTGTCAACATGTACCCAATGTCATAGCACAGATGGCCATGGTGGAACCGATATTATGTCATACTTATTTGTGGTCTGGACAACATTGGTACTGCACACATATCTACATGTGTGAACATACACATGGCATAGTTGTTGTGGGCATCTTGACACCATTACTGTACATGTCCACCATTGCATATCACTACTTGCGTTAGCTTTCCCTGTGCTACCCATGTATGCGGCTATCTGTTGACAACCTTACCACCGGCATGCAATTATGTGCATCCGTTATGCTTTGGTATGTACTATGGGTGCAGATAACAATTCAGGACATTCATACAGTTACTACAGCAGGCATGCTGGGGTACACACCTGTCATAGCAGCACACTGTACTGTCACCAACATGATACTACTAATACACGTCTATGTAGTCACCCTGTGCATCAGCAACGTGTTTACCTGTTCCTGCAATGATGTTGGAGATTGCAGGAGGTGGCACAGTGTCATCATATGCACAGGGTGTGGATTAGGTATGCCTGAGTCAGCCACTGATACCACCAATTGACATGTGTGTGTATGTGTGTTGGTGAGGGCAAGCAGTACAGGGTGGGCCAGTGTTGCTGCAGTGTGTGCGTGTATGTGGTTGCCCTAGGTGTTAACATTCCGCATGTGTGTATGCGCACAGTTCCACCTCATGGCTGCCATATACAGGGGTTTGTGGACAGCCACAGACTGCACCTGGCAGGCCATACAGATCAGTGTCTGCGTGCACCGACCGGTACCTGTGCCTGGCAGGGTGCTACGGACCGTATCAATTAACAACGCCTGACAGGGTACTGTCATCAGAAGCGGGTGTGTGTTGACTGGACACATGTCCCTGTTGGGACTGTCCAGAGCCACGTGCATGTGGTCTCCTGGGGCGTTCCGATGACAGCACAGACCCAGCATTGCTGGGGCTGCTGCTGGCACTATGTAGCGTGGCGGCGAGCCTGTTGCTGTCCGCACCAACTGACAGCTGCTGCAGCTGCCGGCATACGGCCATGTCGACACCGCAGACTCCCACCATTGCCCTGGCTCATGGACATCTGGTTGTGGAACTGCTGTAATATGTCCCCACAACGTCTGTCTATGACATCGGTGAAGTTACGGATAGCATCCGCAATGTCACGCATACTGTCCGTCATGGCTGTGCGGCATGCTCTGAGCTCCCTCAGACCCTGTCTGGTGTACCTTTCCATATGTGACTGAGCCTGTATGACAGTCCGAAACATCGCTGAGATTGACAGACCTCTTTGGGCACGCACGTCGGCCAGGGCGAGCATACGGATGCTCCCACGTGAACCCATGGGCAACTGTCTGTGTGGTACCATTGGAGGACCCTGCCCATGGCTGCTGTGTGGGGACGCATGTGCCACAGTTACCACATTACCCTGGTCTATGCCCGCTGTATCCTGTCCATCACCTAGGGACAGTGGTGACATAGGATGTATAGGCAGGATGACTGTGCGCAATGATGGGGTTGACAGCTGTGTACTGTCAATTGGCTGACCAATGGCAGACCCTGACACCTTCCTGTACCATTACACATATATCATCATCACCAGTAGCCGTGGCACAGGTTTTCAGTTCCCTGCTGCAGGTCACCAGAGCAGCCCCAGAACCTGTGGGATGAAGACAGGAAACACAGTTTACATTCTCCAGACATTGTTACCAGTGATGCACTCATACACACATGCACACCTGGACACATGCACGCAGGCACACATGCACACATGCACGTGGACACATGCACATGGACACATGCACACATGCACATGCGCACATGCACACATGCACACGTGGACACATGCACATGGACACATGCACATACACACATGCACACATGCACACATGCACACATTCACACATGGTCACGTGTACACATGGACACATGTCCACATGCACACATGCACACATGCACACATGGACACATGCACACATGCACACATGGACACAGGCACACATGCACACATGCACCTGCGTGGACACAGGCACACATGCACACGTGGACACAGGCACACATGCACACATGGACACAGGCATGCACATGCACACATGCACCGCGGACACAGGCACACATGCACATGTGGACACAGGCACATGACACACATGCACACATGGGTACTGACACCTGCACACATGCACACATGCACGCCTGCAGTATACACACAGCAGTACTGTGTTACACTACTGTTACTAGCATTATCAGGACTATTATAGGTTATGTTAAACACACTCACCAGCATGGATGGCCTGTCTCTCTGTAACCCTGGAGGGACCTGCAAAAATGATGAGATTAATGTTAGTGGGCACATCTGTCCCATTGATATTGCATATGTTCCAGTGTACAGAACAGTCAGGTGTACATATGGCATTTACCTGCACGCTCCATGTCGTGCTGCTGTGTGGAACCAGCCTCCATCATAATGCAGGTGTACTGCTGTTGGTGTTCTGGGGCTGGAGCCACAACACTTAGGAGTAGCCCCTCCAGTCTGGTGAGGGGGGGATGTGTGGCCACCCCACCTCCTGTGGCAACCTGTTGCCTGTGGATATCTGCTGCACGCTGCCAGACAGTTCATATTAAATCACTGCAGTGATGTCGTACCTGCTCATATGTCCTGTTATGCGTGCCAATTTCATTTACCCTACGGACCAGGTCTTGCCACAGTGCGGCCCTCTCCTGCTGGTTCTGACTGGTGCGGGAAAACAGGATGTCATACTCCTGCACCAGGCTCCGGTGGATCTCCTCATCCTCTGCAACAGAGTAGGCGGGTTCGCTGTCCGCCATCTCCTGGAAGAGAACACAGACAGGATATCAGCGGACGATGACAGCAATGTATGGCACATACTATACATGATATGCATGTGTAGTGATATACTACTACTCCCATATGTTGCATGTGTGTATCACGGATACAGGGTGCATGGCCAGATATCAGTGCTCAGCGAACACCTGTGCAACAATACCTGCCACATTTCCCACACTACGTGGTAGCATGCCCCATCGTTCAGCACACACTGACGGGTGCCATGCACAACCTCACTCTGGGGTCAGTCAAGGTACTGTATGTGGGACACCGTCCACTACTCTGATGTAGACATCGTTACTCGGCCTGGATATACATATCCCACCACCACCACCAGTACAGGGGACTACATTGATATGTATGTGGTCAGACAGTTATTCACTTGCTGGGACTGGGATGTTATCCATGCAGCACACTGTGCCAGTGGAAGCCACAAACCACACTGCTGGCCTTTGCAAATACGTTACCACATACATGCTGCAGATTGCGCGTGGCGCACACACACATGTCCCCAGACCCTATGCTGCTTGATTAGGCATCCTGTCCAGTGGACCCCAGACAGAGGCAGACTGTATAACAATAGCAGGAGGTTACTGCAGGGCAGTGCACATTCACATTGAGGGTAGGCATCTGTGGTCAGCACTGGTACTATGCTACAATCCATCATAACAACAGCCACAGCCTACTCTGGGAGGGTGATAGACAAGAACACTGTGGATGACCACGGGGCCTTCTTCAGTTATGTTACACATACGGACCACATGCCTCAGATATGCTCTGTGTTGAGTCCACCTACTTAACATTCACCTGACATGCATATTGGCTACATTCCTGCAGACATGTGTGGTGCACATATCCCCCCTCCCTCTCCCTCACCTTTTGGATATTTATCACAGATGCATGTAACATCACTATTATCGCACATGTCCAGGTGGGGGCCACCCTCGGCAGAGCGGAACACACAACATCCCTGTGACCTCGTGGTCCCCCTGGATGTGTGCTACCAGAACTCTGAGGGGACATACCACCGCATGTAACACTGATAGTTTATCTGGGCCGTGCTACAGGATATGTACCTGGACAGTGGCATGCAGCGACGGTGGTACCACAACACTAGTGGGGCACCTCAACTGACCCTGGGGATTACCACATCATATGCATAATGGGCCTGGTCTGCTACGCTATGGGTTAATGCAGTAGGGGATGCATGTGCAGTGACATCAGGTACCTGCAGACACTTGTTCCCAGCCAGTGTGCCTTTGGGATGGGCTGATCCTGACATGTGGGCCTGGCTGACATGTCAAAGCAGTCACTACAGCCATTGCTAGCCCAACACACAGACACATGCTGCCAGGATCCTGGCCTATCACTGCTTGACATGTGATGTGGTCATCCCCTTTTGTTGGAACTACATACACACAACATATCACATGGACATACCTATAGATACAGACCTATGACACATTTGGAGGGTTGACAGTATGCACACTGTTAACCTGCTGCCTTGCATTACCTCTGTTTGTCGCAGCTGGTTTGCGTTCCACAGCTTCTGCTTGCTGCTGCTTTCCTCTCAGTGCTGACAGCTTCAGGTAGAGGTCACAGTTTTTTTTGTGTGATCTCTCTCTCTCTCTCTCTCTCTCTCTCTCTCTCTCTTCAACTTCTCAGCCTCCCTCTGTCTGCCAGACAATGCAATTAACTTATTGCATGTTGGGAGTGTTAGCACTGGATGCTTTGTAGGTATCTGCATAGGTCCATGTGATGGCCTCTGCATTGGAGCCAGCATTTGCTAATTGCATGCAGCCAGTTGTGTACTGATTGCAGTTCTCACTGTGATTTCAGATCACTGCTATAAAAGGGTATGTGTGATAGGCGTTGCCCTTTCACATTGTGTGGGTGGGGACCATGCTGGTATGCTGTGGACAGTGTTCTGTGAGTGTAAAGGTTAGTATCTCTCTCCTGATTCAGGCTGTGTTGTATATTCACATTTCTCCATTCCTCTTTCATGTTCCCTGTAGCAAGTGTGTATGCACATTGACTCCTACAAGTATATATAGTCATATTTATATATATATATATATATATATATATATATATATATATATATATATATGTGTGTACATATGCATACATATATCTATGTACTTTAACTGACCTTATTATCTATAGGCTGCCAACTAGCATGGCTGTTTATTTTCACACACTACTATTATGGATATCCATTGTTTTTGACATTTATTTTCAGTTACATGCTTTGTGTACTACACATCCTATATTCACTTTACATTCATCCCTACTTTTACAGGTTATATTTATTTTAGCACAATATCTTTGTATGAGAGTCATGGCTTAGTGGTAGGTTGTACAGACTAGTGTTTCAAGGTCCTGGGTTGGACTGACAGTGGGAGTTTATTTTTCTATTGAACTGAGTACAGGACCTGTCCTGATGACTAAGGCACTTTTAAGCCTGATTGTAACGGGCTAAGCTGTGGTTTGCTTGTAGCCCACATCTTGCACTGGCGATGTAGCTCAGCACACCAGCTTACAACTTCTTAGCGGTAACTTACTCTGGCTTACACCTGCACTATTTTCTTGAAGAAAATGGGGAGACAGAAAGTGGTGAAAAGGGTCACAAAGAGGAGGTAAGACAGTAGGGAAACAAGCTTGGGATGTGCAGGAGGGATGTAGGTAAGGCCCATAGCTGCCCATTTCTTCAGCAGTAACAGCTGTGCATATGTATGTAATTTGGTGTGACATTTGAAACCTTCCACCCCTAGGACAGGTGTCAGGACAACAATAATACTTGTTGTACAGCCAATTGTAATTGATAGGGTCCATGTCAGTGGACATGTGTCTTGGAATGGGCAGCATAGTATGGGGCGTAATATTTGTGTGGGTACAGAGTGCCCTTTTTTTTCAGGTAGAGTGGTATGTCAGGTGAAGGCAGTTGGTTCAGATGGGGAGGTAGGCTGGTGGGTAAACAGACAAGACAAACAAGGCATACAGGGAGGCGGTGTATGACACGTGGGGGGTTACACAAATGGCCGGGGCCGGAGGTTTGGATATCCAGAGCCATGAGCCCACAGATGGCAACAGTGGAACTGATATCCCACCCGCGACAGTTGCCACTGTCCCTTCACTGCCCAGGACGGGGCTGCTGGGGCTGTGTAAGGCGGGGCAATGGGCAAGCCCGTTAGTTGCACCACCCGTGCCTCGAGCTGGCGTGGGGGCTCAAGGACAGAGTCGAATCTCGCACCACAGTCCGGACACTACGGAGGTGGTGGTGGATCTCCTCCGACCACACTTGCAGAGGGGGCGAGCCCCATCCTGGCGCTTCCACCCGCCTGGGTGGCACAGAGGCCACGGAGGAGGTCGGACTTCGGCACTAGTGCCATGTGCACTTTCAGCTGAGGTGGGAGAGGTGGGTCCGCGGAACCCGCCTTCCCTGTCGTTCTATGTTTTGCATTATGTCGCGACAGTTTGGGTTAGTGACATATAATGCCATTCACAGTGGAGTTGCTTGTAACAGCATGCATTAGTATTCCCATTAAACACCCAGATATTCACACCATTGAACAGGCGTGCATAACACATGCATAATTTGAACAGTAATACACAGTCCAACAGCCTTAGGGTTGATTGATGGGCAACAGGCCATCAGGTGTGGATGTATGAACAGGCGGATGCATCAACAGACATGCAAATATATATGACCCAACAGGACAGGCGTCCAGGGGTGTTAATTGTGATTGCACATACCATTTTCGCGTTGAATGGGTTTGGGTGGTTAGAGGGTGGGGTAAATACAGTAATATTAACACCTTGAATACAAATACATATGCTGTACATTTCTAATAGCTACATGTATATACACTACTGTTCTAACTACAGTGTCCTATATGTTAACTACTTAACTTGCAGATGGGACTGTTACTGCAACATCAATCTACATTTTCTTGCTGTTCATACACATTCATATCGAGCTTTGTTCAGATACATCATCCTACTTTTGCTTTATATACTTGCCGCAGACAAGTGTGTGGATGTTTGGTATATCAGACAATCATCCTATCTGCGTATTTCAGACTGGGAGCAACATATCAGATTTTGGTGTACACATTCCACATGCAGCAACACTTTGAACAGATTTTGCTGTTTGGTTCTGAGTCTCACATGCATTTAATTCTGTCCTAACTGCAGTATAGTTTATTCAGGGGTTATTACTACTGTATTGCTGGATTCCTGACACTTTCTCACACTCTTTCACTTGCTTTCATGTTACTATTCAGACTGGTACTTCTAGGCTTTATTGACATGTTTTAACAGTAGTTATTACAGTTCTTTCCAGCAGTCTCACTTCTGTCATGTTTCAGTATTTCCACAGAGATATATTTCACACATGTAATTTCATCCTCTTCTGCAGCTATACTTTACATGCTGCTGCAGGTTGTGTACTATTTTCTTACAGGCAGGGCAGTTTTATTTCAAAATATATGTTGGACAGTTTCATGTTTAGTTTACACTTACAGGCTGGGAACTGTTGTAATCAGGCAATACTTGCATACACTTTCACATTGTTACTTGCAGATTTAATTCCTTCCTGGCTACACTGCACTCTTTTGCTGACTGTCATACATTTATATATCTTTACAGTTACTAGTAGTGGTTTACTGACCTGCCTGGTGGCACAACCGCACCAGCCTATCGGCATAGGCTCTCTTGCCCGGTTACTTAGAACGGACACCTGCAGCTGTAATATAAATGAAGTAATATTGGAATACACATCTCCATAATTTCAGGTAGTTTAACTTTCTACATACATAATTAATTGTTACTTACTCAGTGGTGGGGTGTTGGGTGATTGCGGGCCTCCCTGGATCAAGGTTCAGTTGGTCCTGCTTGCATCTCTTCAGGTCCGCATGGTGGTGACGGACCTGCTCACCTGTCCTTGGAATTCCTGTGGCACTGGTGAGTTCATGAGCCAACTGGTCCCATGCCTCAGCCTGTCGCTCCCCAGAGGGACCTGGCCCTGCATGAGTTGGGCCTCATGGTTTGTGGACTAGGAGCCAGGCCATGTACCTGGACTCCTCAACACCCCACCTCTGCGCATTTCGGCGACTACCCTCCTACACCTGACATTCTGCCTGCAGGTCTGTTCTACAATCGTTTATGCTGTGTATTCCCGCCTATGGGGCTTATATAGTCCGTTTTCCACATATCTGTGATTGGCCATTTTAGGAATTGTATCAACTGATAAACCTGCATTGTCATGCTGTGGTTTGTATTCATTCCTATATATGAGCTATTATTGCATTTCTAGGTACTGCTGTCATGGCTTAGTGGTTCTGTACCTTGACTATGGTGTATAGTATCCTGGGTTCGAACCTGGCCCTGCTTTTTATTTTTCATGACTGTCTAGACATGCTGAGGGGTGTGTCTGTGTAAAGGCAGTTTTGATATGGCTTGCTCAACGTTGCCCGTCGGTTAGCTTGTTTTGCGCAGTCAGCTCAGCGCAAATGAAGTCACGGCTGGTTTAAGCCTCATTTGGCTGCTCGGCCGCATATTCTGCTCAGCTCAGTTAGGGGCACATATATTTAGCATGATTAAACCACTGCTCAGCTACGGGCACTCATTTTGCACCAGTTAAACCAATGCTTATCTGGGCACATACACTCACTCTGTTGAACTGTAGCTCAGCTATGGGCACATCTGGCAGTTTCTATTCATTTCTTAGCTCACATTTATTCAATATAAATGGGCTATTTCATTACATTTTACATATATTCTGGTTTTATGTGTACATATATGTGTCAGGGACTTGTTCCTGCTTATTTTTGCATAAAAAAAATGTTGTGTTGTGGGGGCTCGAACCATGAATGCCTGCTCTGCAGCGGCATCTCTACGCTATGCTATTGCTTCTGGCTTATTTTGCATATTTAGTTCTTATATGCTTTCCCATTGACTGCTAACTGTAGCTTTCTTGCTCTGAATACGCCAGTATAAATGAGCACATTCACAGTTAAACATTGTTACAATTTAAAAAAAATATGACATGTTCATTTAGATTGTTTTATGTTTAATAGTCTGTAGGGGCATGTGTTGTGTTGTGTTTATTCACATTTCCATGGACTCTGTTGTGGGTGTCTACTTTGGACACCTTTACACTTATGAAGCGTGTCCGCTTGCAGGGATCAGCCTACGGATATGCCCCCACATGTCTTACACGGACCATGTTAGACTTAGGTGTGATTCAGCATGCTCTCATGAATATGCAGAGCATGCTGACATCACTCTGTTTAACTGCAGCCTCCGTGTATGAGTTATAACTCTTACATGGAGGCTACGTGAATCCTGGTCTATGCCTTTTTGATCTCCTATGATGGAGACTGTATCCATTTGTGTTGTTTCAATAAGTGAAAGTATTTTGTTCCAAGGGTTATTTGTCCAACTTCTGGGAAAAATTCTTTCTTCCTTGACTTTTATCTCTTTTTGCGCAGTCTCTTTTAGTAAGAACAAAAAGTCTTCAAAGCATGGAAAGGTAGTGGATTTCCATTTCCTTGTGATACACTTTCTGGCTACAGCCAAAATAGTCCATAAAAGATATTGATCTTTTTTATTCATTACTACTGTTTCATCAACATTCAGGAAAATTAGAGATTTTGTCAATCCAAATGAATCAGTAAAAATGGCTTGGAGAAATTTACCAATTTCATCCCAATATTTTTTAATGCAGTCATAAAAATATGTAACCAATCTAGCTACATCTTAAAGAACATCTCAACAAATAACATTTTGTGTAGAATTGAATTTAGCTATTTTGATGGAGATTTTAGGCCAAATAAAGCAAAAGTACCTACAATGAAATCCATTCATTCCTCAGCAGTTTTAGTGTTTATTGAAACACTTGTTTGTATCCCTAGTGGCTGCCACATTAACAATACACTCTCTAAGAGTTGACCTGACTATTACCTAGCCATTCATTTAGCCAGTCATTGATTATAATGCCCCC
>NC_056728.1:391385563-391424700 GCF_019279795.1 Protopterus annectens
CTTTAAATGCTGAGACAGGAGTAAGAAATCCTAAGCCTCTTTTTTGAATCAGAAAAATCCTGGCTTTCCCAGTGGAAATGCTCCCTTAGAGTATGTAAGGTTTCACCAAAAGAAAAATCCTCTGGAGGGGAAGCAGAGGGAATAGAGTCCTCTGCATCAGAATCCTCAAAAGTAGATAAGGGCAAATCCAGATCATCAGAAGAATCAGAAAAATCAGAATCCTGGTCAGAAGATTCATAAACAACTCCAGTCCTAGGTCTCTTAGAAGGGGGAGGCAGGCTTCCCCTGATTAGAGTTATAAGATCTTCAGCCATTCTTATCATTTGTTTTTTAGGCATAGAGGCCTGAGCATGTGGCCTGGGCATCGGTTTTTTAGGCATGGTTTGAGATTTAGGCCTAAAAGGAGAAGGAGGTGTCGGTTTAATATGCAATTCCATAGGCCTGAATACACCCTCAGAAGCCGTTGCCTGCACAGCGGCTCCGGACCCATCCAAGGTAGAGATATCTGCAGGTTCCATAGTTGAAGCATCTCGCAGCATACCGGACTCTGAATAGGTCTCAGGAGAGGCCTGTGAATCAGAAGTAGCGGGTATCAGGGGCTGGGAAAGCGCCTCACTGAGTACCGGTGAACTGGCGACTGGCTTAGGAGAAGCGTCATCGGCAGTTTTGGACCTTGGCAGCTTGTCTCTGTCTTTATCCTTGCATTTTTTTTGGAATCCCGGTAGTCGGATGGCTAACTGATGACATTTCTGGATAATTAAACCAAGAACCGAAATATTTTGAGGCGAAAATATACCGACGATGGATAGTGCACTGATTAAATAAAGCACAAAACTGGCAGCACGGTATGTCGTCGTCACGGCCTAGGCAAGGAATACAGTACGAATGAAAATCTTTATGAGGTATTTGCTTTGCACAAGTAATGCAATTATTAACTTTTACTGACATCAGTAAGGAGCAAGAAAAAGTTTCCGCAGTGGTACTTAGCTTTAGTTGAAGACTTTGGTTCTGAAACTCAAAAACGTAACTTTCAGGAGTCGAATTGTGAACTGCTTTTGCTTCAGGCATTGAACGGCAAGAAAGACTGATGTAATGGCATTGGCTGCATGTTTTATACCCCTGATGACCTGACGCCATGGAAGAAGGGACAGCAACCGATGCAGGACCCAAGACTTTGTTAATCAGGCCGACTGAGGGCTACTGCAAGCAGATAACCCAAAAGTGATGACTGCAATACTGAAACACGAAGAACATCTTCTTTATGTTCTGTAGTCCTATCTCACCTTCATTCTTACATATGGCACAGTGTCCCTAGCACCTAATTCTTGGGTGGCTCACAGAAAAATACTCCTGAGTATCGTGGAACCAAAGGAGGCTCTACCCCTAGAGGTCAAATCCAATTTGTAATGAATAATAAATGTGTGAGGGGTAGCCCAAGTTGCTGCTGCACAGATATTATCAAGTGGGACCATGGCTTGAAAGGCTGCAGAAGTAGACTGAGATCTCGTGGAATGAGCCTTAATTTTGAAAGGTAAAGGTTTACCATCAGAAGAATAAATGCAAGATATACAAAGTACAGTTTTGTACCTACCATAAATGTAGATGTCCGATAGACATGCAACTGCAGTCATAACATGCGGGTTGTCCTGCCTCATGAAGCCCTCGGTCGGCCGGATTCCAAAGTCTGGGTCCGACGTCGGCTGATGTCGCATTTCTCTCTGACGTCAGAGTGGCTGGAGTACATAAGCATCAGCCGACGCCATTTTCTTCAGTGTTTCTTGCCCCAGATGCCAGGTGCCCTCCAAGGAAGGCTGTAATCAAATTGGAAGACAAAAACAGGATTCCAGACAAATAAATGAGCAGTAAAACAAATACACCATAACAGATATCCCCAGCTAAGAGTAACAGGGATAGGAGTGGACCCTAGGCATAGAGGGGTATGGAGGGAAAATCCGACTGCAGTTGCATGTCTATCGGACATCTACATTTATGGTAGGTACAAAACTGTACTATGTCCTTCAAGAATGCAACTGCAGTCATAACATGCGGGTAGAATATCATAGCTTAGCTGGGGGAGGAGGTATGCTCTAGGAAAAAGATGGTGTGGCAATCAAACCCTGCAGGACTGCCGAAGCAAAGCCTGCTCTGGATCTGGAGTACAGAGGGAGATTGTAGTGTTTGGAGAATGTATGCACGGAGCTCCATGTGGCAGCTTCTAGAATGTCCTTAGTAGGCACCCCTCTTAAGAATGCTGTAGAGGTGGCTGTAGCTCTGGTGGAATGTGGTCTGACATTGGCTGGAACAGTCTTTCCATGAAAGGAATAACAGAATCTGATGCAATGTCCAATCCATTTAGAAATAGTCTGTTTTGAAATTGCTTTTCCTTGGACTGCAGGGGCGTAAGCTACAAAAAGTTGTTCAGACGTCCTACTGGCCTTGGTTCTGTCCAGGTGTTGTCTGTGAATGTCCAAGGTATGCAACAGTCTTTCCCCCTTATTCTCAGGATTGGGGAAGAAAGCAGGCAGATGAATGGCTTGATTTAAAGAAACCCTAGATACCACCTTTGGCATAAAAGTAGGGTTGGTCCTTAATGAAACCCTGTCTCTGTGAAAAATTATGAACGGTGGTATTGCCATCAGGGCCTGTAGCTCCGAAACCCTTCTTGCTGAGGTAATTGCCAACAGGAAAGCAGTCTTCCATGAGAGAAATTGCAAGTCAACTGAAGCTGCTGGCTCAAATGGAGGTAGAGTCAGTTTTTCTAAGACAAAATTGAGGTCCCAGGCTGGCACTGGGGCCTTTCTTGGTGGCTTAATGTTCTTGATTCCCCTGAGGAATTGTCTTAGTAAGGGGTGAGAGAAAACAGGAGGATCAGTGTTGTATCTAGCTGAAATAGCAGATGCATGTATCTTTATGGAAGAATATGAGAGGCCGTTCTTTAACATATCTGCCAAATATTCCAAGATGAGTGGGATGTTCAACAATGATGCATCATGTCCCTTGCTGGTATTCCAATTGCTGAATCTTTTCCACTTTGCTAAGTAAACCTTTCTGGTGGATGGTCTTCGAGCCTCTGTTAGTATCCGCTGAACTTCCTTGGAGAGAGATAAGCTGAAGTTATTTATGGGATCTCCCAGGCTGTTAGCTGCAGTGTCTGAAGATTTGGATGCAGTGTTTCGAAATTGTGTTGAGTCAAAAGTAGAGGCCACTGGGGGAGGGCCCACCTCCTGGTGTGACATATGCTCCGTAGTAGTGGGTACCAGTGTTGTCTTGGCCAATCCGGAGCTATTATGATTCTCTTGGGCTTCTCTGCTTTGATCTTTAGTAATACTGAGGTCAACAGTGGCAGAGGTGGGGATGCATAGATTGCTAGGGAGTTCCAGTTGAATGAGAGGGCATCTATTTTCCAAGCTTTTGGATGGTATGTCCTTGTGCAAAATTTTGGTAGTAGATGGTTGAGGTGAGAGGCAAATAGGTCCACTTCTGGCTTGCCCCATGTCGAAGTGAGTTGTCTGAAGGCCTTCGGGTGTAACCTCCACTCGTGTGGACCTGTGAAACTCCTGCTTAGGCTGTCTGCCAACACATTGTCTTTTCCTGGAACAAACTGGGATTGTAACTGGATGTTTAGGCTCAGTGATTTCTCCCAAAGCTGCATTGTCAGTCTGCAAAGAGGGTAAGAGTGGGTGCCCCCCTGCTTGTTTATGTACCACATCACAGTGGTGTTGTCTGTCCGTATCATTAAATGGCCTTGCTGGAGTTGGTGTTGAAAAGCCTCGATGGCATGCATTACTGCCAGCATTTCCTTTTGGTTTATATGCAGATGTGTTTCCTTTGGAGACCATTGTCCTTGTATACGCCTTCCATGTGCCCCCATCCAAGGTCTGAGGCGTCTGTAGTCATGGTCTGTGTTATCTGTGGTTTTGAATGACATACCTGTGTTTTCCTGGCTCACCGAGGCCCACCATAGGAATTCCTTTGTAGGCATAGAATGAGTAGTATGATTGTCTCCAAGTTGTTGCTGTGTTGAGACCAAATGCTTTTTAGGTACCATTGAAGCTTTCTTGCTAATGGAACCAGTAGAATGCAGGATGCCATGTAACCCAGGGCCTGTAGGAATCTCCTTGCAGTCATCTGGGTGAGTTTTGCTAAACCTTTGAAGTAATGAGTTAATTTCTCTTGCTTGTCTTCTGTCAGGTAAGCCATCTGAGAGGCTGTGTCTAGTTTGGCTCCTAAGAAGATTATTTGCTGGGATGGCTGCAGTCTTGACTTTTGGAAGTTGACTGTGTATCCCAGAGCTTGAAGTAATCGTATGACATAATCCAGGTTTTTTGTCAACATCAATTTGTCGTCCGCTTGTATGAGGCAGTCGTCCAGGTACGGGTAAATTTGTATACCCTGGAGCCTGCAATGGGCAACTACTGAAGCCAGGCATTTTGAAAATACTCTAAGCGCAGTAGATAAGCCAAATGGCAATGCTGAGAATTGATAAAGCTCTGGCCCTGCAAGAAATCTGAGGTATCTTCTGCAGCTGTGTCTGATAGGGACATGCAGGTATGCCTCCTTGAGGTCCAGAGTAATCAGCCATGACTCCTTGCCCAGCATGGGAAGGAGTTGCTGTAGAGTCAGCATTTTGAACTTTGGTACTATGAGAAAGGTGTTTAATGCGGACAAGTCCAGTATTGGTCTCCATTGAGATTCTTTTCTTGGAACAAGGAACAGTCTTGAGTAAAACCCCTGGTCTTGTTCTTGTTGTGGAACTCTTTCTATTGCTTTCATTCGAGTCAGCAGAGTGATTTGCTTGATAGCCTCTGCCCTCTGATTTTGTGGTAGGCTTGGCATGCCTTGTTTTCTTGGTAAGGTATGAAAATGAAACCTGTACCCTCGGTCTATAATGTCCAAAATCCATTTGTCCTTTGTCAGTCTGTGCCAATTTTCTGCAAACAGAGATAATTTCCCAAGGGAGCTTCTAGTTGTTCCCTGGTAGGCGGTAGTAGAGGAAAGTCATTGAGTTTGTGGTTGTTGGGCAGGTGGAACCCCTGTGTCACTTCTTTGGTTTCCTGGCTGCCATTGTCGTCCCCTGTAAGGGCCTCTGTATTGGCCTCTTCCTCGGCCACGTCTGTTCTTACCCCTTTGAAACTTTTCTGGATTAGGAAAGGACCAGTTTTTTGAAGGCCAATTCCTACTGAATCTGGGGGGTTGAACCTGGAGGAAATCTTTCACAGTCTGAACTGATTTTGCTTTTTCTTCAATGGTCTTTAACACATCCTTAGCATTTGCACCAAAAAGCTTGTTCTTTTCCAAAGGTGCATCCAGAAGTTTTGCTTTTACATGATCTGGTAGATGTTGATCTTTTAACCAAGCATGTCTCTGAATCACTGCCCGTGTCATAGCTGCCCTACATGAAGCTTCCAGTGCATCATATCCACACTGCAGAAAGTGATTGCTTACTTGCTGAGTGTTATGTACAGCTTCCTGCAAAGTCTTCCTGTCTACAGGATCAGGAGAAGCTAATGTTTTTTGTAAATCTTCTAAGAGGTAATCCTGATATTGTAACATATGAAAAAGGCAATTTAAAGCTCTCATAGATAAGGTAGTGGATGTGTAAACCTTTTTGCCCCATCTCTCTAATGACCTCACTTCCCTGTTGGAGGGCAAAGGATTTTTTGAGGTGGAGGCTGAAACTCCTTTAGGCCCCTGTGAAATAGTTTCCAAATCAGCAGTATGGGCCCTGAATAAATGGGAATGAGTTTCTGGGACCCTGTAATACCTGTCTGGCTTGGCTGGAGCAGGAGGAAGAGAATCAGGGGTAGCACTAGAGTCAGAATACAAATCATCCAGAACATCAAGTACAGGAGGAATAGCTAAGGGCCTGTGCTGAGGCTTCTTAAGGAAAGTCCTCAGGCGTTTCCTAGAATCAGAATATTCCTGACCTTGCCACTTGAAATGTTCCCTCATGGTGTGCAGAACTTCCCCAAAGAAATATCCTCAGGAGGGAGGCCGAAGGATGGAATCTTCTGCATCCGAGTCCTCATAGGTCTGGAAGAGCTCTTCCTGGCTATCAGAGTGGACAGAGCCCTCAGAATCTTCATCTGAAGGAGGAGGGTCAGGCAGTTCAACCGGGCCTTTTATCAGGAGGAGGCTGGGATGCTCTCTCAGGATGGGCCTGTGAACCTCTAATCATGGAAATTAAATCAGCACCCATGGACATAATTTGTGTCTCGAGTTGGCTGAGGTAAGGATTTAGAAGTAATATGCTTTGTTTTGCTGGCTGCCTTAGCCCTAGTGTAGGCCTTAATAGACATGGCCATAGGAGGCCTGGCAGCTCCACGTGCAGGAGTGACCTTGTCTACAGCAATGGTCTCGGGCATTTCCTCGGTTTGGTATCCGGAGGAAAATCTATAACTGGCGTTGGAGTAATGTCTGGAATTGAGTCGCCGTAACGGTGTCTTCGGTTTGGAGCGGTGGGGAGACCGTCTCAGAGGAACGGAGCACTCAGCTAGGTTTTGGCGTGGAGTCGGTGGTAGGCGGGCCAAGGATGTCGGTCCCGGTCTTTTCGCTTTTGGGAGTTTGCGATGTCGGAAGATCCGGCGGCATGGTGTAAACAAAATTATCGCGAAAAAATCTTCAGCGAACTCCGCCCGGTGCCTGAGAGTGCGCTTGTTGAAGCGAGCACAGGCTACACAGGCCGAGACGTCGTGGTCTGGGCCCAGGCAAGGGAGGCAGTAAGAGTGGAAATCCTTATGAGGTATTTGTTTACCACAAAAGACAATTGTTAACTTTTTCAGTAATTTCTGACATCGCTGAGTCAAGAAAAGGTCCCCAGCGGGTACTTAGCTTTTTTGATGACTTCGGTATCGTAGAATACAGGAGCTGACCGACCGGCACTTGCGAACTGCTTCTGCTTCAGGCACCGCGCGGCAAGAAAGACTGAAGAAAATGGCGTCGGCTGATGCTTATGTACTCCAGCCGCTCTGACGTCAGAGAGAAATGCGACATCAGCCGACGTCGGACCCAGACTTTGGAATCCGGCTGACCGAGGGCTGCCTGAGACAGGACAACCCGCATGTTATGACTGCAGTTGCATTCTTGAAGGACATCATAAACATTTCCTTCAACTACAAGCAAATACACCACCTAGGTTGTATAGGATAGAGAAGTACAGATAAGCCCCAGCAAAGAAAAAGGGGGATGGTGGGTGGGTAACCTGGACTGCAACAGTGAATACACTCGAACATCTACATTTATGGTAGGTACACAACTGTACTATGTTCATTGTGTTTCACTGTTGCAATCATTACACTTGGGTTGAATCCCAAAGCTGAGGTAGGGTGGCTACATCTAAATAGGATTAGGAGAGGCTATAAGGCCCTGCAAAAAGTACAGTTTTGTATCTACCATAAATGTAGATGTTCGAGTGTAGACACTGCTGCAGTCATTACACTTGGGTTATCCTGCCGTCAGGCAGTTCCCCAGTCTGCCTGAGTTCCAAAGTCTTGGTCTGGCGTCGGTTACTGTCGCTTCTTCCCTGATGTCAGTGCGCCAGGGGGATATAAGATGCAGCCGATGCCATTTTCTTCAGTTTTTCTTGCCCCAGATGTCAGGTGCCCCCAAATAGGTAGGCCTTTCAAATTGCTAGTGAAATATATAATAGAAAAGCAAACAACCATTTTTAATTACCAGCAAATTCTCCCTTTAGGAAATAAGGTTAGAAGACCTAGGTACGTACCAGAAAGTAAGAGGGGAAGGAGCGAGGGTAACCTGGACTGCAGCAGTGTCTACACTCAAACATCTACATTTATAGTAGGTACAAAACTGTACTATGTTCATCATGTGACACTGCTGCAGTCATTACACTTGGGTGGAATCCCAAAGCTGAGGTAGAGAGGATGGATCTATAAGGCATTAGGGGTGGCTATAAGGCCCTGCAGCACAGCAGTGGCAAAGCCAGCTCTGGATTTGGAATATAAAGGCAAATGGTAATGTTTGGTGAAGGTATGTACAGAACTCCATGTTGCTGCTTCTAAAATATCCTTGGTAGGCACTCCCCTGAGGTAGGCAGTTGAAGTGGCTGTTGCCCTGGTGGAGTGAGATCTAATGCTGCTAGGTACAGGTTTCCCATGGTGTGTATAGCAAAATCGTATACAGTGAGCTATCCACTTTGAAATAGTCTGCTTTGAAATGGCTTTTCCCTGTGCTCCTGCAGCGTATGCTACCAATAATTGCTCAGATTTTCTGAAAGCTCTGGTTTTGTCCAAGTAGAAGCGTAACTGTCTGTGAATGTCCAAGGAATGTAGTAGTCTCTCCCCTTTGTTCTGTGGTTTTGGATAAAAAGGTTGGCAAGTGAATAGTTTGGTTTAGAAACAGACTTGATACTACCTTTGGCATAAACGTAGGGTTAGTTCTTAAGGACAACCTGTCCTGGTGGAAGATGAGGAAAGGCTCCACTGCCATTAGTGCCTGTAATTCTGAAACTCTTCTTGCTGATGTTATTGCCAGTAGCAGAGCAGTCTTCCAAGAGATGTATTTTAATTCTGCTGTGTTAGCTGGCTCAAAAGGAGGTAAAGTTAATTTTTCCAAAACAAAGTTGAGGTCCCAAGTTGGTGTAGGTGCTCTACGGGGCGGTCTCATGTTTTTAGCCCCTCTGAGGTACTGTTTGAACAAAGGATTTGAACAAATTGGTGGATCCATTTTGTAATGAGCAGAAATGGCTGAGACATGAATCTTGATGGATGAGAAGGAGAGGCCCTTGTCCAGCATCTCAGTTAAGTACTGAAGTATCTGAGGGATGTTTGGGACAAGAGGGTCAAGGCTGTGTGCTTGGTTCCAGGCACAGAATCTCTTCCATTTATCTGAGTAGGCTTTCCTGGTGCTAGGCCTTCTGGCCTCCAGAATGACATCCATAACAGCTTTGGAGACAGGCAATGCTTGCTTGGTTAAGCAATTTTCCATTCAGCTAGATTTAAGGTCTTTAGCTGGCTGTGAAGCATCTGATTGTTGTGTTGTGTCAACAGCTGTGGGATTTGAGGCAAAATCCAGGGTGGTTCTTGTGCTAAGTTCTTTAAGATTGGGTACCAGTGCTGGCGTGGCCAGTCTGGTGCAATCAGGATCATCTTTGGCTCTTCCTGCCTGGCTTTTATTAGGACCTTTGGAAGGAGAGGTAAAGGAGGGAAAGCGTATACTTGTAGTTTTTTCCATTTGAATGAGAGTGCATCCACTTTCCATGCTTGTGGATGGTAGCTCCTTGTGCAGAATTTCTGTAGTTGGCAGTTCATTGGGGATGCGGACAGATCTATGTCTGGTTTCCCCCATTTTTGTGCTATCATTCTGAATATTTGTGGATTCAATTGCCATTCGTGAGGATCCATGATGTTTCTGCTTAGGTCATCTGCCAGTGTGTTTTTCTCTCCTGGCAGGAATTGTGCCTGCAGATAAACTTGGTAGTTTAAAGCTGTGTTCCACAAGGTCATGGCTTGTCTGCAGATGGGGTAGGAGTGTGTGGCCCCTTGCTTGTTTATGTACCACATAACTGTGGTGTTGTCTGTCTTTAGTAGTAGTTGTCCTGGATGTAGCAGGTCCTTGAAAGATATAATTGCATTTTGTACAGCTAGCATCTCTTTTTGATTGATGTGGAGATGTCTTTGTTCTGCAGGCCAATCGCCCTGAATACATTTTCCTGCCATGTGTGCTCCCCAGGCGTAATCCGATGCATCTGTTGTCAGTGTCTGCCTGGCTGTGAGTTGAGTAAAAGGCTGTCCCTTGTTGAGGTGACAAGCTTGAGCCCACCATTGAAACTCCTGTTGAAGGCAAGGAATTAGTGGTATAACTGTTTCCGAATTTTGACAGCGTTGAGACCAAACACTCTTTAGGTACCATTGTAGTTTCCTCATATGCAGTCTGGCATATGGAATTAGTAGTATGCAAGATGCCATGTAGCCCAAGGCCTGCAGAATTTTTCTTGCAGGGAGTTGGGTCTTTGTTGCCATTAAATGAAAATATTGAGTCAGTTGTCCTTGCTTGTCTGGCGTGAGATAAGCCATCTGGGCCGTTGTGTTTAAGTGGCACCCAGGAATATTATCTGTTGTGAGGGCACTATTTTTGATTTCTTTTCATTTACTGTGTTCCCCAGGCAACTTAATAACTTTTTTACGTATGCCAGATGCTGTAGAAGAATGTCCTTGCTCTCTGCTTGGATTAGGCAGTCGTCCAGGTATGGGTAAATTTGAATTCCTTTTTGCCTGCAAAATGCAATTACTGGTGCCAGGCACTTTGTGAAGACCCTGGGTGCAGTAGATAAGCCAAAGGGCAGTGCAGAGAATTGGTAGTGCATTGAACCTGATAGAAATCCGAGGTATCTTCTGCAGTTTTGTCTGATAGGGACATGCAGGTATGCCTCTTTGAGGTCCAAAGTCACGAGCCAAGCTTTCTTGCCCAGCATGGGAAGAAGCTGCTGTAGTGTCAACATTTTGAATTTTGGAACATCCAGGTAAGTGTTTAGAGAAGAAAGGTCCAGAATGGGTCTCCAGGCTTTGTCCTTTCTGGGAACCAGAAAGAGTCTTGAGTAAAATCCTTGTCCTTGCTCTTGTGGTGGTACCGTTTGAATAGCTCTCATGTCCATGAGTGCTATAATTTGTTTTTGAGCCTCTGCCCATTGATTTGGTGGCAGATTTGGCATTCCTTTTAACCTTGGAAGAGTGTGGAAGTGGAACCTGTAACCTTGAGATATGATGTTGAGAACTCATTTGTCTTTGGTGATGCAATACCAACTGTGATAGAAAAGAGCCAGTTTTCCTCCTAAGGGGGCTGCCAAGAGAGAGCTGTTTGGCAGCTGTAGTGGGAAGTCATTGAGACTGTTTTTTATAAGGTTGAGGCCTGTCTTCCCCTTCTTTTTGGCCTGGTGTGCCCCATTGTCGAGGCCTGTAAGGGCCTTGTGTCTGACCTCTTCCTCTTGGACATCTACATCTGCCCCTTTGAGGTCTGTCTGTGACTGGAAAGGACCAATTTTTTGTTGGCCAATTTCTCCTAAAACGAGGAGGTTGAACCTGTAAGAAATCTTTGACCGTTTGCATAGATTTTGCCTTATCCTCCATCTTTTTTAATACCTCCTCTGCCTTAACTCCAAACAACACATCCCGCTGCAAAGGTGTATCCAGTAATTTGGCTTTAACATGATCTGGTAGCGTATGTTCTTTTAACCAAGCATGCCTTCTAATGACAGAGCCTGTAACTGCTGCTCTACAGGAGGCCTCTACGGAATCAAACCCACATTGCAAAGTATGTTTTCCCACTTGTTCAGCTGCATGCAATAAATCCTGCATTTCTTTCAAATTAGCAGGATCTAAATCTGGAAGCATCTTTTGTTTCAACTGAGACATTAAAAATTGCTGATATTTTAGCATGTGAAACTAGCAATTCAAGGCTCTCATGGCTAAAGTTGCAGATGTATAAACTTTCTTGCCCCATCTGTCTAATGCTCTGGCATCTCTGTCAGAGGGGACTGGGTTTTTAGCTGATGAGGCCTTAATCCCTTTGGGTCTCTGAGAAATAGTTTCAGGGTCAGCAACAGGGCTTTTGTATAAAAAGTTGTGAGAGTCAGGTTCTCTGTAATATCCATCTGGCTTAACTGGGGCTGGTGGTAAGGAGTCAGAGTTTAAGCTGGATTCAGTATATACATCATCCACAATATCTAACACTGGCGGAATAGCAAGGGGTCTGTGTTGAGGCAATAAGAGGAAGTCTCTGAGCCTTTTCTTGGATTCTGAATAATCCTGGCCTTCCCAGTGGAAATGCTCCCTCATGGTATGTAAGGTCTCCCCAAAGGAGTAATCCTCAGGCGGAGAGGCTGATGGAAATGATTCCTCAGCATCCGAGTCCTCATAAGGGGGTAAGGAATACCCTAGGTCTGAGGATGAGTCAGAGGAAATGGACACCTGGTCTGAAGATTCATAGTCTGCATCTTGTCTGGGCCTTTTATCTGGAGGGGGTTGGGACCCTCTGATCAGGCTGATTAGGTCTTCGGCTATTTTTAGCATTTGTTTCTTAGGCATGGAAGCCTGCCCTGGAGATTGCTGTGTCTGTTTCTTTGCTTTTAAGGGAGGCTTAGACTTAACAGTGGGTTTAATGGTTAACTGGTTAGGTCTGAAAACACCCTCTGAGGCTGTGGATTGTTCAGCTACTTCGGTTCCCTCTGTAGGATTAAGTTTGGTAATCTGAAAAGCAAGAGCGTCCGAAGGCCCAGCCAGCTCCACATGGGAGTCAGAGGCGGTCTGTGGTTCTATAGAAGCGGTCGTCAGGAGTTGCATAGGCGCCTCGCTGAAACCGGAGAACTGGCGACCGGCCTAGAAGAGGCCTCGCCGTCAGTCTTGGGCCTCAGATGCCTGTCCTTGTCCTTGCGCTTTTTATGAATTCCCGTCGTCGGAAGTTCCGACGGCATGGTGTAATTAAATTTTCTGCCAAAATAATGTCGGGCAAAATCAACCGACGTTTAATAGTGCGCTTGTTAAACCTAGCACAAAAAGTACAGTTTTGTGTACCCCATAAATGTAGATGTTGAAGATCCACATTGCTGCAGTCCTTACATATGGGTAGTCCATGCTGTCCTGTGGCCGAATGCAAAGTATACCAGAAGTATTAGGCTGGCGGCGTAAAAACTTGTGACATCAGGGACATCAGGGTACAAAAAGCCGACCGTCATTCCTCAGTCCTTTCTTTTTTCTTGCCCCAGATGTCAGAGAGGCCAGAGCCAAAAGGCAGCAGCCAAAACCATAAAAAAACCCACTAACCATATTTACAATATGTACAACACAAACATATACACAACCGCAACACCACCACCACCTTCAACAGACCAGGGGAAGCAATGTGGATCTTGAACATCATCTTTTATGGTAACATCAAAGGTAGGTACAAAACTGTACTATGTCATTCATCTCAGATTGCTGCAGTCCTTACATATGGGTAGCATCCCAAAGCAGAGGTAAGGTAAAGGTAAGCAACCATAATCAATTAAAGCTGCTGTAAAATTGCAGTGAAAAATCCAGCCCTAGAAAGTATGCAAGTGGAAGGTGTAGCTTAGCTTAAAGAAAGTTGTGGTAATACTTAACTCCAAAGCTTCAAAATATGTGTACCTTAAAGCTCCACCCTAATAATTGTAAGCCTAGTGGAAAAGCATGAGGGGAATGCTGGAATCTCCTTACCATGACTTCCAATATGAGAAAAGCAATACAAAACCAATAACCTGCCTGGACAAAAATTTTGAAACCTTTAACAAGCAGCTGAGACTGCCAAAGAAAAAAACAACTGAAACCAAAGCCGACCCTTTAGTTCTCTGCAAATAATGTCATAACTGTGCCGTGTATATCTTTATGTGCAAAATGCAAAAAGTGTGTACAAATTGCATAAAGTTTTTTAAATGAACACTAGAAATTTAAAAGCTAATAAAGAGGTTATGATAAGCACTTTAAAATGCGCCAAAGACACCCTCATCGCGTGGAAGATTAAGAAGGCTCCGCTGCCATTTAAATTATCCTCAAAACCCTTCCTTGGGAGTAACTGCCAACAAAAAGCAGTCTTCCATGATAAATATCTGCCAAAAAGCAGTCTTCCAAAGGCTCAAGGTCCATGAGTGGTTTCTCCCAACACAAAATCCCTGCAGGAAGCGGGAGTAGGAGCTCACATTAGAGTCCAATGCCTCTAGGGTGCTTAAAGGGGGGCTGTAGAACTTTGGCCCTCAGTGTAATAAGCTTAATTGCTGCAGCATGAAATGTTGGTGAGAGGGAGAAGGACAAACCTTTGTCCAATAGCTCAGTAAGGTGATGAGGAAAGAAATTACTGATTTTAACATCAAAGAGTCCTTTGAGTGACTCAAAGAATAAAAATCCTCCTCATTTCCAAAGTAAAAATCTAGGCTGTAAGGCAAAATAAAAATCTCTTTAACATTCAAATAAACTTTGTGGAAGCTGAGACCCTCAGGGTTTAAAACAGAATGCTTAGAACTGTCAGATGAAGCTGAGACCCTCAGTGACTGATGGAGTAAATGACCAGGCTCCTGGGACAGCAGGTGGGAGATGTGAAGGCAAAGGCCAGAAGTTTCCTGTGCCAGACTGGTCAGGAATGGGAGAGAGTGCTGTCGAGGTTCTGGCTGAGCTATTAAAAGTATGTTTGGCTTGTCCTGTCTGACCCATGGCAGTACCTTTTAGAGGAGAGAGGCCTTGGTGGAAAGGCCTTCCACGTGAATTACTTGAAGAAGGAGAGGCAGCATCCACACTTCCAAAGAAGCTCCAATTGTGGAAAGAGGACGCAAAACTTTCCAGGCTGTTTAGTGAAACTTTTGTCAGATCTATGGAGTTCCCCCACTCTTACTGTCAATCCTCAGAAAATACACTTGAGATCAATTTCCAAACTGGGGATCCATAATTTGTCTGCTCAACACATCAATTTCACCAATCTCGGAATGGCAGATTTATCTACTCCTCCCAGCTGTAAACTGAGAGTCTGCTCACAAAATCATTTGCTTGTCCCTGTAGAGGATAGAATAAACTGGGCTTGCTTGTCACAAAACCACACTGCTTATCTACATGAGGGATAAGAATCGTTTGCCTTATGCTTTATGATAAACCCTTGAAAGCTTTCAATTGAAATTGGACTGCACACATCACAAGTTGATAAGAATCAACTTAAGAACCCATCGAAGTTGTGCCATTTTTGCATTTAGATGAGCTCCCCAAGCTTTGTCTGAGGCATCTGTCGTTAAATCTGGCATTTGTCTGGTACCCATTTCCAAGTCCCTTGTTTCCCCATCAAGAAGAGTCTCTGGGGCAAAATTGGAATTGGATACGGGTATTATCTGAATGACAGTGTCAAATCTTGGCAGTGCTGTCCATACATTCTTAGGTGACCACTGTACAAAAATTCCAAACAGTTGCAGATTGGGAGTACCAGAATGAAAGATGCCAATCTTAGCTTGGGCTTGAGAGGACTGTCCTCTTGGAATACCTGGACTGGCAAACAATTGAGGTGGAAGTAAAGACTGTCACCCTTTTGGCCTCCCGAGGTCAAAAAGGTATGCGGATGCTGTATTCAGTCTCACGCCCAGAAGCACATATCCTGAGGAGGGTTCTGGAGCTGACCTTTTCAAAATTTTACATCCCGGGGAGGCAGATGCTTACTGCCATCACATACACAGAATGATGAAGAAAGTTCGTCCTTTTTCTGTAGGCCAGACAGAAGCAATCGTCCCAAATAAGGATGGGTGCCTTATCCTTAGCCTGAAGAAAGCTACCACTGTCCTTAAATTGAAGCCTGCTGAAGCCCAGTAGATAAGCCAAAGGGCAATGCAGAGGGAACTGATAATGATGGAAGGGCACCAGCATGAATGCTTGAAGTGACTGGGCCTGATAGAATGACAAGGTAAACTTAAATGAGAACTGGAGTCACCATGAAGTGAGCGAGAACCCAGAAGGTAAGCTGACATAGCGTCAACATTTTGAACTTGGGAATGTCCAGGAGATATGTTTTGAGGATAGGCAAAAGGTTTGCCCTCTCCAGGATCAGCCTTTGTTTGGGTACTAGATTGAGGCGAGAAATGTCTCCACAAATTGCATCTGGCAGAGGGACCCGGTTGTATGGCCCCTATTTGAAGTAGTAGGTATTTGTTTGTGGGCTGAGTAGTCTTTGCTGAGGGTTTGTCCGGCATGCTGCTTTTGCTGGACAGGCCCATGGAGGGTGCTGGGAGAGAAACCCTGGTGTATGACAGTAGTCTTTGTTTTGTTGGAGGTAATCAACATCAATTTTCCTTGAAGAGGCAACCTTCCTCCCCTTTGTGCTGCCAGAGGCAAAGGATCTGGCAGCTGACCAAATGGAGTCCGTGCTGCGGCCTGTCCAGAGAGGACTGGCCCCTGCCCTCACCAGAAGATTGTGCTTAGAAACTCCCTGTTCTAGGTCTGAGGTGGTCTCAGCTCTGCCCTGCAAGCTGAAAAGTAAGAGCCCCTAGACTGAGGAATCTGCAGGGTCAAGTCTGCCCCTTACCAGAGAGAAGGCTGCTAAACTTGGGAGTTCCAACTTGCAAAAATCTTTAAGGCTCTGAGCATAGACTTCTGGAATCTACCCCTAGACACAAGGCCCCCTTAAACAGGTGAACCAAGACTTGTTCCAAGACTGCAAAGGAGCATCAAAATCTGCTGTCTTTTTTACAAAATCTTTAACAAGATCCTTCAGCCAAGCGTTGTCTTCAAGAACACAGACAGTGGCAGCCACAGGTGAGCCGACAGCATCCAGCATCAAAACCACACTGTAAGCAATGCTTACCAGTGGATGCTAAGACATGCACCACCCAATGTAATTCACACACACTCTCAATGCCTTCCAGCCAGTCACATGCACCAGACTTCAATTGAGAAAGAAGAAAATTTGATATTTCAACATATGAAACTGGCAATTCAAAGCCAATTAGCTAAGATTGCGCTATGCTTATAGACCTTCTTTCTTAAGAACATCTATCCAAAGCTCTGGCTTCAAAGAATGAAAGGACCCAGTTTTTTTTTACAACAGAGAGGCCTTGACACATAGGCTAATGACTTCTAGTTTCTGGGTCCGCCTCTGGACCTCTTATCTAGAAAGCTGACTAGGCCTCAGGCACCCTATAATTTTAATCCCGGTTTAACACACTTGCTCAGGTAGAATCAGGATTAAGTTTCTACTGTGACACATCTTGAGTCATCAGGACAGGGGTATAGCTCCCTATGCTAAAAATACTAACAGCTAAAAGAGAACTGACAGAGAATCAGAAGTCTGACCTTCCCACTTAAAATGTTCCCCATAGGAATGGTGTGAAAATCATCAGAAAGGAGAAGCAGAGGTTAGGAGCTCTGCATCAGGTAGAAGAATAAGGAGAGTGCTCTTGCAGGAATCAGCTGAGAAGACTCTGAAACATAAGTCTCTGAAAACATAATCATCTGCTGGGCTCCACCCTGGGCTCATGCTTATCAGGAGGGCAATCAGAATCTAATCAAGGTAATTAAAAGAATAAGCCTGACTTAAGCATGTGCTTCTTAGGCTGGGCCCTGCTGAACTAGGGTGACTTACCATCAGAAGCCAAGGCGGCTTCTGGGGGCCTGAAACAGAAAGGAGAGGCCCTTCCCTAGGGAGGGAGGGGAGTACAGTGGCAGAGTGGCCCCTTCAGCCTGACCTGCCTCAGAAGACCACCTCACTGAACTATCCTCCTCTCTCCCAAGGAGTAAGCCTGAAGTCTCCGTCGGAACCACGGGAGGAGGCCCTAGCCCACCAGGGCGTCCGGAGCGGGCGACTCATCTTAACCTGGGTTAGCTCTGGCTGCCTCCTGGCTACCTCTTGAAGCCCAGTGAATCGGCCTATTATAGTGCAGGAAGTCCCTCCGCTGGCCGGCACCACCAGCATACCTCTTAATAGATGCGTTTGGAGGCCCTAGCACCTCATCTTACCTCCTTGTCGTGCTCAGGCCCCAAACAAGGAGTCACAGAATGATAATCCTAGGCTATTATCTGTATCCCATAAAATACGCCGTATCGCAGACCACATCGGTAGCCAACTGACTTAAAAGCAATAGATGTAGCGAGTGCTTAGCCAACTTGGAACAGGTCTGAAACTCCAGGTGAAAATTTCACAGGGATGACACAAGAACGCTGAAATTGCAAAATACCATGCGGCAAAAAGACGCTGATAGCGGTCATCGCTTTTGAGTAAAACGTCCTGATGTCAAAAACAAAAATATTCTGACCGGCTTCAGCCCTATCTTTTGGTATTAGACTGACCGAGGAAAGCGGACTACCCATATGTAAGGACTGCAGCAATGTGAATCTGAGAAACCGGACCAAAAATAATCGCAAAAGGAGCTAGGAACTGCGATCCAACAACCAGTGACATCGTGGTCTGGGCCTAGGCATGGGATACAGTATGAGTGGAAATCCTTATGAGGTATTTGCTTCCCACAAGAAATACAATTATTACCTTTTACTGACATTGGTCTGAGGCAAGAAAAAGTTTCCCCAACGAGGTACTTAGCTTTTTAGAAGACTTCCGTTCTGGATTCGGAATGAAAATCTCAGGAGTCGGCCGACTGGCACTGGCGAACTGCTTCTGCTTCGGCACCGCGCAGCAAGCAAGACTGAAGAAAATGGCGTTGGCTGCATTATATCCCCCTGGCGCACTGACGTCAGGGAAGAAGCGACAGCAACTGATGCCAGACCAAGACTTTGGAACTCAGGCCAACTGGGGAACCGCCTGACAGCAGGATAACCCAAGTGTAATGACTGCAGCAGTGTCACACGATGAACATCCACACTTCACAACTGCTCATGATTTTACAGGTCAAACTGGATTTTGCCTTGTATTTCAGTCCTGTCGTTCACAAAATTTTAGATTTTCTGGTAAATCACAGTCAGTTTATAAAAGTTGGCATTATGAGTTTTATACTTCTTATTGTTCACACTGATGCAAAATGTGTTCTTCTATTAACGTTTTAAGTGAAGTATAGAGTTGTATTTAAAAATTTCCTGATGTTAGCCCCCTGATTATTTTTTGCTTTATCTAGAACTTTTGAGCAAAGAAGTTGAGAAGAAAGTGCTGGTCTTTGCAGTAAATCTGCCTAAGGTACAATTGCTTATTTCTAAATAAATATCCTAGAACATAGTGGGATGTCTGCCAACATGCCGTGGAAACTCTGACTTAAAACAGGTCACCACAATTACAAGCAAATTCAACCTAGGGTGTCTGTCTATTTCTTCTCCGGGCAGTTATGCATCCTGCCTGCTTCCTTTCAGGCAAAATGCCAGAACCTGGGTTTTCTAAGCAGCCACACTTGTATACTGAAATAACATGACCATAGTAGGGCCACAAAGATTAGAGTTTTTATTTTAAGTTTGCAAGTTACCAGAATGCACAGTGTGCAAGCTTCTGGTATTTTGCTGAGAGAAGCTCTCATTTTTGATGGTATATCTTCTAGAAAAAAAAACACTTTCTGCAGGAAACCAAGAAACAATGATACCAGTGTACAGAAATGGTTAATGAGTAATAAAATGCAAGGCAGCTGAACATACTGTTAGTAAATGATAAGCTAGGATTACTGTGTGTATGAAGTATGTACACATTTTGTTTGCCAAGGCCAAGAATTTTGAGTTTTAAACATAGCTCATTAGATAAAGGCCTGACATATCCTTGCAGACAAGCAAGTATTCTGTGCTGTGTTGAGGCATAAAAATCTATCAAGAGAAACACTGCTCAGTTAATAAACTTAATTAAACAAGTTTGTAATGTTTGACAAGAACTGTAAAGAAACATCTGTTTTACAGGAAAACAGTGACTAACTGTAAAATACCACCAAGTATATTTTTAGCAGTTATGAATAAATACTAGGGAAAAAAGGTTTGGCGCCCGTTAATACATTTTCTTCACTGTGCATTTGTGTTTTTGGGAGCTTCACTAAGTCTACAGGTTCAGATTTTCTTTAAGGGCATTTATGGTTTCATTCTTTGAAACTGGAACTTTTTTATAATAATAAATCTAGCATTCTCTGCATCACTGATACTTCAGATCTTTGTCTGAGACACTTGGAAAATAGATATGTGAATAGAAGTGTTTTCTTACTTTAACGGTTAGCTTAGAAAAGAGGTGATATAGTATGCATTTAACTTATATGCTTCACTGGCTCTGCAAAACATGCAGTTAATTTTCATGTTAAATAATCAAAAAAAGTGTGGCCATCATCTTTACACCACATTCTGGAGCTGAGTTGCAGTGCAACACAAGGTTCTGCCTTACAGAGGTTCTGCCCTTGGAAAGGAATGATACAATCCAGCGGCTTGCTTTGATGGGGTAAGTGGATGGTAAAGAGGGGGAGGCAAGAGAAGGACTCAAATGACTCTCATTAGCGAACACTACATAACTATTCCACCCACACCCTACCCCAGAATACGTGTATGTGTGTGCACACATACATACATGCAGAGTACAGAATAAATAATGCATAATGGACCCACGGTGGTGGTGCTGCGGTAGCGTTGTTGCCTCACAGTAAGACGCTGTCCGGTTTGATTCTCAGCTAGAGCGTCTTCTGCGTGGAGACATGCATGAATGGGCGTACCTTCTTTGAAGGTTGTGCGTCAGGCCTGGCAAGCCGGTACGTAAAAATCAACTGCCAATCATTAGCGGACCGGAGTTCCGCTGTGGCGACCCCTAACCAGGAAAAGCCGAAAGGCACAAACAAAATTAATGTGATAACCAAACCCACTTAAGAATTCCAGAAATAAGATGCCAAAAAATTAAACCTTGAGAGATGAACCTTGATATCTATTTCAATAACTGCTGTACTCAATTAAATTCTGCACTTGCAGGTCATGACTGATACTGGGGATACATTCAACAGTCACAACTCAAACATTAGTCTCAGTCAGTCTTGGTAAACAGTGTTTGTGACAGCAGTGCTGAAAAGCACAATATGTGCCATAGAGAAGATACAGTAAAACCTCCAACAGCCTAATATTCCCAAATGCACTCCATGTCCATGTTTTCTGGCAAAGAAAAACATAGTGATGCAACAAAGAAACATAACTGAAGACATGACAACCACAGATGTGGAGACCAAGTGAGAACTCTGCCCTGACCACCGTAAGCTGCAGCAGGGTTTGGCTTCCCAGAAGAATAGACAGCAAAGCAACAGAAACAAGAGCACAGGTAAGAATACAGGAACAGGAAGGAGATTCTCTCTTCATGGCTTACAGAATAAATGGAAACAGTGACATTTAGTACTTTGCCATACACACTGACTTTTAACCAGTGCTAAGTCATAAAAGATTCTTATCTAAGTCAGTAACATAACGGTGCAAAAAAAAACATTTCAGGAGTCACAGCAATGTAAAAAAAAAAACAAAAAGAAAACAGTACTTCATGTACTACCTTAACTCAATTTATGTATTTACTTACTTAAACGTTTGTTAACCATGTTAGAAGAATGGTGTAAGACCATTTTCAGACTCTACTTGGGCCATGAAGTAACACAAAATACAAAGAAGGCACAACAATTAATAATATGTAGAATACCTTGACATAAAATAAAAATAATAAAAATGCATAAACGGTGTCTTGAACTCTCTGTTAATCTAGTGGCAATAGGCACAGTTCTACAACCCATAAATCCACCCCCAATGTAGAGAGTCAAAAGCTGGGAGTGGCACCATCATTTGTAAATCCCCCCTCATGTTCATAGTCAAAAGCTGGGAGTGGCACCATCATCTGTGGAAGGGATAAGATTTTCCCTCCAATCCCCTGGTACATCTGTGATTTCACATGGCCAAGGGATGCATACTTCCAAAAGAATTTCACAGATCTAGAATTATGTGCTACTAATACAAGCCTGGGATCCAGTCCTTTCTCTAATCAACAACAGCACCCCCCCCCAAAGCTGTACAGTTGTGTACACTTACCATAAATGTAGATTTCTGGAGCATTTCTCCCTGGGCCATCGCTGAAAACAGGATCTGTGGAACCTAGTCGGACTTTCCCGGTCAACAAATGTTAAATAAAAAATAAAATTAAAAAAAAATGTAGATGTTCGAATGTATTCACTGTTACAATCATCACACTTGGGTTACCCTGCCAGGGTTAGCCTTCAATCGGCCCGAATACCAGAGGCTTAGTATTTCTGCGTCTGTTGCTGTCGCTTCAGGACTGATGTCAAGTCGTCAGTGGTATAAAAACAGGCAGCCAATGCCATTACATCAGTTTCTCTAGCCCCAAATGTCAGAAGCCCCCCAAATAGGGAGCTAAGTTATGGTGGAAAAACACCACCAGTAAAAAGTAAATACCAACAGCCCTGTAAGGAGTGAAGAAGAGAGAGAGAGAGACAAGGGGGCTGGAGGGTGAAAAACTAGGACTGCCACAGTGAATACACTCAAACATCTACATGTATGGTAAGTGTACACAACTTGTTCTTCGTGTTTCACTGTTGCAGTCATCACACTTGGGTTGATTCCCAAAGCTGAAGAATGGGTGGAGGCAGTCAAGAAGAGTTGGGGCTGGCTAGTATGTCCTGCAGGACTCCGGTTGCAAAGTCTGTCCTGGATTTGGAAAAGACAGGCAGGTGGTAATGCTTGGCGAAGGTATGAACAGAACTCCATGTTGCAGCCTCCAGAATGTCCCTGGTAGGGACTCTTTAAGAAAGGCTGTAAAGGTTGAAGTTGTCCTAGTGGAATGTGTCCTGACCCCCTGAGGGGGTGGTTTCCATGGTGTTTGTAACAGAAATGGTTACAGTGTGCTATCCATTTGAAGATGGTTTGTTTTGATATGGCCTTGCCCTCTGCCCCTGGTGCAAAGCTGACTAGTAACTGGTCAGATTTCCTAAAGGGCTTAGTCCTATCAAGGTAGAACCTGAGCTGTCTGTGCACATCTAAAGAGTGCAGGATCCTTTGCCCTTATTTTGAGGATTAGGAAAAAAGGTGGGTAAATGGATAGATTGGTTAAGAGCCACACTGGACACCACTTTAGGCATGAAAGTTAGGTTAGTCCTGAGGGAGACCCTGGCAGCATGAAAAATGATAAAGTGTTCCACAGCCGTAAGTGCTTGTAGCTCAGATACTCTTCTAGCTAAAGTGATGTCCAGAAGCAAGGCTGTTTTCCAAGAGAAGAATTTTAACTCTGCTGATGCTGCAGGCTCAAAGGGGGGGGGGGGGGGTAGCATGTGCTTTTCCAACACAAAGTTAAGGTCCCAAACAGGGGTAGAGGCTCTTCTTGGTGGCCTTAAGTTGTTACCCCTCTCAAGAACTGCTTGATGAGAGGGTGGGAGAAGAGAGGTGGCTCATTGCTGTAATGAGCAGAGATGGCAGAGGCAGGGATCTTGATGGACAAGAAGGATAGACCCCTATAGAGTAGATCTGCAAGGTAATCCAGGATGAGAGGTAAGGAGGGCTGTGCTGGATCCACTCCTTTAGTCTGGATCCAGGAACAATACCTTTTCCATTTGTCAGCATAGGATTTTCTAGTACTGGGTCATCTGGCTTCACGTATGACATTCAGTACCTGTTTGCTTAGACTGGCCACTGGAAGAAAATTCAAGAAATAAGCCAGGCTGTAAGGTTCGGGGTCTGCAATTGCAGATGCAAGAACTGTCCCTCCTGCTGGGTCAGGAGATTTTGGAACTGGGGGAGGTGCCAAGGAGGCAACGGTGACAGACTGCACAGTAGTGGGTAGCAGTGTTGGCGTGGCCAGTCTGGGGCAATCAGGACTGCCCTTGGTCTTTCTTCCCTTATCTTGAGTAATACTCTTGTAAGAAGAGGTAGAGGGGGAAATGCATAGATTGAGAGGTTTGCCCACTGGAAGGATAGGGCATCCACTTTCCAAGCCTTGCTGTAAGGTTCCCTAGTGCAGAATTTGCTGAGCTGGTGGTTGTAGGGGAAGGCAAATAGGTCCACCTTTGGGGTACCCCATTTCTGGGTCACAAGGCTGAAGGTATTGTGATTTAATTGCCACTCGTGTGGGTCTAGGAGATTTCTGCTTAAGCTGTCTGCCAGAGAGTTTTGGTTGCCTGGTAGGAATTGAACTTGCAAGTGAATATGTATGGCTGAGGCCATGTTCCAAAGGGTCATGGCTAGCCTGCAGAGTGGGTAAGAGTGGGTTCCCCCCTGTTTGTTGATGTACCACATCACTGTGGTGTTGTCAGTTTTGATTAGTAGAGGCCCCGGAGAGAGAAGGGATCTGAAAGCTGTCAGAGCGTGCTGAACAGCTAGCATCTCTTTTTGGTTGATGTGCAGATGAATTTGATTTGGGCTCCAGTGGCCTTGAATGCACCCACCGTCCAGATGTGCACCCAGGCATAATCTGATGCATCTGTGGTTAGGGTCTGGGTGGCATGGGGCTGTGTAAAGGGAAGCTCCTTGTTGTGGTTGCATGCTGTTGCCCACCAAAGGAACTCCTTCCTTAGACAAGGTATCATAGGTATGATAGTTTCCAGGTCCTGAGAATGTTGGCACCAAAGACTTTTTAAGTACCACTGAAATTTCCTCATATGCAGTCTGGCATATGGAATTAGTAGAATGCAGGAGGCCATAAACCCTAGTGCTTGCAGGATTTTCCTTGCGGATAACTGGGTTCTGGTGTCCATTAGAGAGAAGTAGCCTGTCAGATAGGCTTGTTTTTCTGGAGTACGGAATGCCATCTGGGATGTACAATTTTTTGACTGGTGACTAGTTTGGATTTCTTTTCATTGATAGTGTACCCCAGGGAGGTGAGAAGGTCCTTTACAAATGTCAGGTGCTGCAACAGCTTTTCCTGACTGTCTGCCTGAATCAGGCAATCGTCCAAGTAGGGGAAAATTTGAATATTTCTCTGTCTGCAATAGGCAATGGCTGGAGCGAGGCATTTTGTGAAAACTCTGGGAGCAGTGGATAAGCCAAAGGGAAGTGCGGAGAAAGTACAGTTGTGTACACTTACCATAAATGTAGATATTCAAGTGTATTCACTGTTGAAGTCATCACACTTGGGTTATCTGCCTGCAGGTAGCCCTGAGTCGGCCCGAATACCACAGTCTTGGGATTTCTGCATCGGATGCTGTCACCTCTTCCATGACGTCAGGTCGTCAGGGGTATAAAACATGCAGCCGATGCCATTACATCGGTTTTTCTTGCCCCAAATGTCAAGAGCTCCCAAAATAGGAAGCTATTACATGATGTGGAACACCCCCAGTAAAAAGTAAATAACACTGTCATAAAAAATGGCCATAAAGAGGATAGGTAGAGAGGATAGAGAAAACCAGGGGGCTGGAGGGAGGGAAACCAGGACTGCAACAGTGAACACACTCGAGCATCTACATTAATGGCAAGTGTGCACAACTGTACTATATTCTTCATGTTTCACTGTTGCAGTCATCACACTTGGGTTGATTCCCAAAGCTGAGAAAGGGTGGAGGCAGTCAAGACGTGTTAGGGCTGGCTAGCAGGCCTTGTAACACTGCTGTAGCAAATCCAGCTCTGGATTTAGAAAAATAGGTAAGTGGTAATGCTTGGTGAAGGTGTGTACAGAACTCCAGGTTGCAGCTTCCAGGATGTCCCTGGTGGGGATGCTGTAGAGGTGGAAATAGCCCTAGTGGAATGTGTTTTGATCCCTTGTGGGGTAGGTTTTCCATGGTGCTTGCAGCAGAAATGGATGCAGTGTGCTAACCATTTGGAAATGATTTGCTTTGAAATGGCCTTGCCCTCTGCCCCTGTAGCAAAGCTGACTAGCAGCTGGTCAGATTTTCTGAAAGGTTTAGTCCTGTCAAGGTAGAACCTGAGCTGTCTGTGCACGCCCGAGGAGTGCAGGATCCTTTCCCCTTTATTCTGAGGATTAGGGAAGAAGGTTGGCAAATGGATAGATTGGTTTAAAGCCACAGTGGATAACACATTAGGCATAAAGGATGAATTAGTCCTGAGGGAAACCCTGTCAGCATGGAAAATAATGAAGGGTTCCACAGCCATTACTGCCTGTAACTCAAGACATTCTCTTGCTGAAGTAATGGCTAGAAGCAAGGCTGTTTTCCAAGAGAGGAATTTTAACTCTACTGAAGCATCAGGTTCAAAAGGGGGAAGCGTGAGCTTTTCCTGTACAAAGTTAAGGTCCCAGGGATGGGTGGGAGCTCTCCTAGGGGGCCTTAAATTGTTAGGCCCTCTCAGGAACTGTTTGATGAGAGGGTGAGAAAAGAGAGGTGGCTCAGTATTATAATGAGCTGTGATGGCAGAGGCATGCATCTTAATGGAGGAGAAGGATAGGCCCTATGGAGCAGCTCTGCTAGGTAATCAAGGATTTGAGGTAAGGAGGGTGCAGCTGTGTCCTTTCCTTGAGGCTGATTCCAAGAACAATATATTTTCCACTTTTCAGCATAGGATTTCCTAGTACTAGGCCTTCTGGCCTCAAGGATGATGTCCAGCACCTGTTTGCTGAGGGTTGCTGGTGATGTATTCAGGGGATAAGCCAGGCTGCAAGGTTTAGGGTTTGCAACTGTGGATGCAAAATCTGTCCCTCCTGCTGAGACAGCAGGGAAGGTGTGAGATGTAGGTGCCAGGGTGGCACTGCGGTCAGACTGCATAGGAGTGGGTACCAGTGCTGGCATGGCCAGTCTGGGGCAATAAGGATTGCCCTTGGCCTGTCCTGTTTGATCTTGAGCAGTACTTTTGAGAGGAGGGGCAGAGGGGGAAAGGCATAATTTGAGAGGTTTTCCCATGTGAAGGCTAGGGCATCCACCTTCCAGGCACTGCTGTGTGGGTTCCTGGTGCAGAATTTGCTCAATTGGTGGTTCTCAGGGGAGGCAAAGAGGTCCACCTCTGGTGTCCCCCACCTCTGGATTAGAAGTTTGAATGAGTTGGGCTGCAATTTCCACTCGTGCGGATCCAGTAGATTTCTGCTTAAATTGTCTGCCAGTGAATTTTGTTTGCCTGGCAGGAATTGAGCTTGTAGGTGCACTTGGTTGCTCAAGGCTGTGTTCCATAGGGCCAAGGCTAACCTGCAGAGTGGCTAAGAATGGGTTCCCCCCTACTTCTTTATGTACCACATAACTGTAGTGTTGTCTTGTCTTTATCAGGAGCTGTCCTGGAAGGATTAGGTATTTGAAGGCTGTCAGAGCATTCTGTATAGCTAGCATCTCTTTTTGATATGCAGGCAATTTGTCCTGGGCTTCATTTGCCTTGAATACATTTGTCTGCCATGTGAGCCCCCCCATGCATAGTCTGATGTGTCTGTTGTCAGGGTCTGGGTAGTGAGGGGTTGAGTGAAAGGCAGTCCCTTGTTGTGGTTGCATGCTTCTGCCCACCAAAGGAACTCTGCCCTTAGGCAAAGTATGATAGGAATCACTGTTTCCAGGTCCTGAGAATGTTGACACCAGAGAATTTTTAAGTACCACTGAAGTTTCCTCATATGCAGTCTTGCATATGGAATTAGTACAATGCATGAGGCCATGAACCCTAGGGCTTGCAGTATTTTCCTTGCAGATGGCTGGGTTTTGGTGGCCATTAGTTTAAAGTAGTTTGTCAACTAGACCTGCTCTTCTGGAGTGAGGAATGCCATCTGGGAAGTTGTGTTCAAGCTTGCTCCCAGGAAAACAATTTTTTGACTGGGCACCAGTTGTGATTTCTTTTTGTTGATGGTGTACCCCAGTGAAGTTAGGAGTCTTTTTACAAATGTCAGGTGTTGAAGAAGCAATTCCTGACTGTCCGTCTGAATCAGGCAATCATCCAAGTATGGGTAAATTTAAATATTTCTCTGCCTGCAGTATGCAATGGCTGGAGCCAGGCACTTTGTGAATAGTCTGGGCGCAGTAGATAAGCCAAAGGGAAGTGCAGAGAACTGACAGTGCATAGAGCCTGCCCTGAAACGCAGCTATTTCCTGCAAGACTCCCTTATGGGGATGTGCAGATAAGCTTCTTTTAAGTCTAGGGTGACTAGCCAGGCATCCTTGGCTAGCATTGGGAGAAGCTGCTGCAGTGTAAGGTTTTTTAATTTTGGGACCACTAGAAATGTGTTGAGAATTGATTGATCCAGGATAGGGCATCAAGAGCACTCTTTTCTGGGCACCAGGAACAGTCTGGAGTAGAAACCCTGTCTCCTACTGGAACAGGTTGAATAGCCCTGATATTGAGAAGGGAAAGTACTTGTTTTGAGCCTCTGCCCACTGGTTTGGAGGAAGGTTTGGCAACCCGCTTGGGGCTGGTAGTGAATGGAAGTAGAATCTTTATCCCTGGGATACAATGTTTAAAACCCATCGGTCCTGAGTAATGGAAATGCAGTTTTTTGCATGAAGGGCAAGTTTTCCTCCTAGGAGCGCAAGTAATTGGGCATGGCTGGGAAGGATAATTGTAAAGTCATTGTGAACTTTTTCCATAAGGGGGTGGCTTATCACTCCCTGTTTTTGAAGTGGGAACACTCCGTTGTTTAGATCTCTGCATACCCTGAGACTGTAGTCTTGGTGGTCTGTTTCCCCTGGGTTTGGATTGAGAAGGCCTGGGAGGGGCTAGAAAGGACCAGTTTTTAGAAGGCCAACGCTTTCTGAATCTAGGTGACTACTCCTGTAAGAAATCTGACAGTTTGCATAGATTTGGCTTTTTTCCTCCATCTTTTTAAGAACTTCTTCTGCTTTGGTGCCAAACAAACGGTCCTGATGTAAAGGAGCATCTAGTAATTATGCTTTGGCATGATCTGGCAAGATTTGTTTCTTCAGCCAGGCATGCCTTCTCAGTACAGACCCAGTGACTTCAGCTCTGCAAGATGCTTCTAAGGCATTAAAACCACACTGTAAAGTATGTTTACTAACTTGGTTTGCAGAATGCATTAATTCTTGTAAATCTTTATTTTCTGCACAATCTGGAAGTAACATAATTTTTTGTTTAATTAGTTCCACACTATGTTGCTGATACTTCAACATGTGAAACTGGCAATTCAAAGCTCTGCTGGGAAGAGTTGCAGAGGTATATACCTTCTTACCCCATTTGTCTAAAGCTCTTGAATCCCTGTCTGAAGGGGTAGGGTTTTTGGCTGTAGTAGCCTTAATGCCTTTAGGTCCCTAGGAAATGGTCTCTGGATCCGCAGTACAATTCTTAAAGAGAAATTTGTGAGAATTAGGTACTCTGCTTGGGGCTGGCAGTGAATGGAAGTAGAATCTGTATCCCTGGGATACAATGTTTAGAACCCATCGGTCCTGAGTAATGGACATACAGTTTTTTGCATGAAGGGCATGTTTTCCTCCTAGGGGCGCAAGTAATTGGGCATCGCTGGGAAGGATAACTGAAAAGTCATTGTGAACTTTTTCCATAAGGGGGTGGCTTTTCACTTCCTGTTTTGAGGTGGGAGCACTCCATTGTTTAGATTTCTGCATACCCTGAGACTGTAGTGTGGGTGGCCTGTTTCCCCTGGGTTTGGACTGAGAAGGCCTGGAAGGGGCTGGAAAGGACTGGTTTTTAGAAGGCCAATGCTTACTGAATCTAGGTGGCTGCACTTGCAAGAATTCTTTAACAGTTTGCATAGATTTAGCTTTTTCTTCCATCTTTTTAAGAACCTCTTCTGCTGTGGTGTCAAACAAACAGTCCTTAATTAAAGGAGCATCGAGTAATTTTGATTTGACATGATCTGGCAATGTCTGTTTTTCAGCCAAGCGTGCCTTCTCAGTACAGACCCAGTAACTGCAGCCCTGCTTCTAGGGCATCAAAGCCACATTGCAAAGTATGCTTACTAACTTGGTTTACAGAATGCATTAACTCTTGTAAATCTTTATTTTCTGCACAATCTAGAAGTAACACCATTTTTTGTTTAATTAGTTCCATAATATGTTGCTGGTACTTCAACATGTGAAACTGGCAATTCAAAGCTCTGCTGGGAAGAGTTGCAGAGGTATATACCTTCTTACCCCATCTGTCTAAAGCTCTTGAATCCCTTTCTGAAGGGGTAGGGTTTTTGGTTGTAGTAGCCTTAATGCCTTTTGGTCCCTGGGAAATGGTCTCTGGATCCGCAGTACGATTCAAGAGAAATTTGTGAGAATCAGTTACTCTGTAGTACATGTCAGGTTTTCTAGAGGCCGGTGGTAAAGTGTTAGGAGTAAGACTGAATTCCATGAAGACATCATCTACAATATCCAGAAAGTACAGTTGTGTACCTACCATAAATGTAGATGTTTGAGTGTATTCACTGTTGCAGTCATTACTCTTGGGTTATCCTGCTGGCAGGCTACCCGCAGTTGGCCTGAATTCCAAAGTCCTGGTCCAGTGTTGGTTGCTGTCGCCTCTTCCCTGACTTCAGTGCGCCAGGGGTATAAAAGATGCAGCTGACACCATTTTCTTCAGTTTTTCTTGCCCCAGATGTCATGTGCCCCCAAAAGGGTAGGCTAAATATATTATGCCAATAAACATACATGTACTAAAGTAACATTTCCTTCATCTACAAGCAAATACACCACATAGGTTGTATAGAATAGAGAAGTACAGATAAAAATCAGCAAAAGAAAGGGGGAAGGTGGGTGGGTAACCTGGACTGCAACAGTGAATACACTCGAACATCTACAGTTATGGTAGGTACACAACTGTACTATGTTCATAGTGTTTCACTGTTGCAGTCATTACTCTTGGGTTGAATCCCTAAGCTGAGGATGGGTGGCTGAGCTAAATAGGATTAGGAGAGGCTATGAGGCCCTGCAGAACTGCAGTGGCAAAGCCTGCTCTGGATTTAGAGTAAAGAGGTAAGTGGTAGTGCTTTGTAAAAGTGTGCAGTGAACTCCAAGTTGCAGCCTCTAAGATGTCTTTGGTTGGTACTCCTCTGAGGAAGGCTACTGAAGTGGCTGCTGCTCTGGTAGAATGAGGCCTAATGCCCTTAGGCACTGATTTGCCATGCTGCGAATAGCAGAAACGAATACAATGACCTATCCATTCAGAAATAGTCTGTTATGAGATAGCCTTTCCTTGTGATCCTGCAGCATATGACACTAAAAGTTGCTCAGTCTTTCTGAAAGCTTTAGTTCTGTCCAAGTAGAAGCGTAGCTGTCTGTGTATGTCCAAAGAATGCAGAATTTTCTCACCCTTGTTCTGTGGGTTTGGATAAAAGGTAGGCAAGTGAATAGTTTGGTTGAGGGCCACCCTGGACACCACCTTAGGCATAAATGTAGGCTTTGTCCTCAGAGAAACCCTGTCTGGATGAAAAATGATAAAAGGTTCCACAGCCATGAGTGCTTGTAACTCGAGACTCGTCTTGCAGAGGTTATTGCTAGGAGCAGAGCTGTTTTCCAGGATAAGAATTTTATATCAGCTGTTGAGGCTGGCTCAAAAGGAGGCAGTGTGAGTTTTTCCAAGACATAATTGAGGTCCCATGCCGGAACTGGTGCTCTCCTTGAAGGCCTGATGTTTTTGGGCCCCTCTGAGGTACTGCCTTATTAAAGGATGAGAAAAGATAGATGGTTCCATATTGTAATGGGCTGAAATGGCAGAAGCATGAATCTTAATTGATGAAAAGGAAAGACATTTGCCCAGCATCTCAGTTAGGTATTGTAAAATCTGAGGAATATTTGGTACATATGTGTCAATGCCTTGTTCCTGGTTCCAAGCACAGAATCTCTTTAATTTTTCTGCATAAGATTTTCTGGTACTGGGCCTCCTGGCCTCCCAGATAACATCCATAACAGCTTTTGAAAGAGGATTGTTCTGAATGGCTACATTATCCGCCATGCTGCCTGAATTAAGGTTCTGAGTTGGCTGTGCAGGATCTGATTGTTTCGTTGGGTCAGCAAGTGAGAAGTCTGAGGCAATATCCACGCTGGACCTTGAGACAAGCTCTTTAGGATTGGGTACCAGTGTGGCGTGGCCAGTCTGGTGCAATCAGTATCATTTTTGGCTTCTCTTGTCTGACCTTTAGGAGTACCTTGGGAAGGAGAGGCAGTGGAGGAAAGGCATATACTGTTAGGTTTTTCCAGCTGAAGGATAGGGCGTCCACTTTCCATGCTTGTTTGTGATAAATCCTTGTGCAAAATCTCTGTAATTGGCAGTTGTGAGGGGAGGCAAATAGGTCTATGTCTGGGCATCCCCATTTCCTTGTTATCATGCTGAAGACTTGTGGATCCAGTTTCCACTTATGGGGATCCGTGAGGTTTCTGCTTAGTTCGTCTGCCAGAGTATTTGTTTTTCCTGGCAGGAATTGTGCTTGCAGGTGAACTTGATAAGTCAATGCTGTGCCCCACAAGGTCATTGCTTGTCTGCAGAGGGGGTAGGAATGTGTGCCTCCCTGCTTATTTATGTACCACATGACTGTAGTATTGTCCGTCTTTACCAGTAGCTGTCCTGGATGAAGTAGATCCTTGAAAGCTGTCAGGGCATTCTGAACAGCTAGCATCTCTTTTTGATTGATATGAAGATGCATCTGGCTTGCAGGCCATGTGCCCTGAATGCATTTTCCTGCCATATGGGCCCCCCAGGCATAATCTGATGCATCCATTGTCAGTGTCTGTCTGGCTGTGGGTAAAGTGAAAGGCAGACCCTTGTTGTGGTGACAGGCCTGTGCCCACCATCGAAACTCCTGTTGCAGGCAGGGAATGAGGGTAATTACTGTCTCCAGGCTGTGGCACTGCTGAGTCCAAACACTTTTTAGACACCACTGTAGTTTCCTCATATGCAGTCTGGCATATGGAATTAGTAGAATGCAGGATGCCATGAAGCCCAAGGCCTGCAGGATTTTCCTTGCAGATAACTGGGTCTTTCTTGTCAACTTTTTGAAGTAAGAAGTCAGTTGCCTTTGTTTGTCTGGCGTGAGATAAGCCATCTGGGCAGTTGTATTTAAGCTTGCACCCAGGAATATTATCTCTTGAGAGGGCACTAGTTTTGATTTCTTTTAGTTTACTGTGTACCCTAGGCAAATTAGTAATCTTTTTACAAATGCCAGATGCTTTAGAAGAATGTCTTTGTTCTCTGCTTGAATAAGGCAGTCGTCCAAGTAGGGATATATTTGAATTCCTCTTTGTCTGCAAAATGCAATTACTGGTGCCAGGCATTTTGTGAAGACCCTGGGTGTAGTAGATAAGCCAAAGGGCAGTGCAGAGAATTGGTAGTGCATTGAGCCAGCTATGAATCTGAGGTACCTTCTGCAAGATTGTCTGATTGGGACATGCAGGTATGCCTCTTTTTGGTCCAGAGTTACGAGCCAAGCCTTCTTGCCCAGCATGGGCAGTAGCTGCTGTAGAGTCAACATCTTGAAATTTGGAACCTGCAGAAACGTGTTTAGTATAGAGAGGTCCAGTACTGGTCTCCAGGTTTTGTCCTTTCTGGGCACCAAGAAAAGTCTCGAGTAAAATCCTTGCCCCTGCTCTTGCTGTGGTAATTGTTGAATGGCCCTCATGTCCATGAGGGCTGTAATTTGCTTTTGTGCCTCTGCCCATTGATTGTGTGACAGGTCTGGCATACCTTTTGCCCTTGGTAGGGTGTGAAAATGGAACCTGTAACCCTGGGACACTATGTTCAAGACCCATTTGTCCTGGGTAATCATTTGCCAATTTGGTGAAAAAAGTGCTAGTTTTCCCCCTAAGGGGGCTGCCAAAAGATAAGTACTTGGATCTGGCAGAGTTAAGTCATCAGGTCTGTTTCCTGTAAGGTTGTGATTTGTCTTCTCCACTTTTGGAGGTAGGAGCACCCCATTGTTTAGGCCTGTATGAGCCTTGGGGCTGAGATCTGCCTCCGGGACGTCTGTATCTCCCTCTTTGTGGCCTGTCTGACACTGGAAAGGACCAATTTTTTGAAGGCCAGTTCCTGCTAAATCTGCGTGGCTGTACCTGTATGAAATCCTTAACTGTCTGCATGGATTTCACTTTATCCTCCATTTTCTTCAACACCTCTTCTGCTTTAGCACCAAACAAAGTATCATGCTGTAATGGGGCATCTAACAATTTTTCTTTAACATGATCAGGAAGATTCTGTTCCTTTAACCAAGCGTGCCTTCTAATAACAGAACCTGTAAAAGCGGCCCTGCAAGAGGCCTCCAGTGAATCATAACCACATTGCAAAGTATGCTTTCCCACTTGTTCAGCTGCATGCAATAAATCCTGCATTTCCTTGTTCTCTGAACATTCAGAATTTGTCAACATTTTCTGTTTAAGCAGTGACATTAAGTATTGCTGATATTTAAGCATATGAAACTGACAATTTAAAGCCCTTACGGCCAAGGTAGCAGAAGTGTAAACTTTTTTACCCCATCTGTCCAGTGCCCTAGAATCCCTTTCAGAGAGGACAGGGTTTTTTGGAGTGGAAGCTTTGACCCCTTTGGGACCCTGAGATATAGTTTCTGGGTCAGCAGCGGGGTTTTTATATAGGAATTTATGATAGTCTGGGACCCTGTAGTATCTGTCTGGCTTAGCAGGTGCAGGGGGTAAAGAGTCAGGGGACAGGTCGGACTCTGAAAATACATCATCTACAATGTCCAAAACAGGTGGAATAGCAAGAGGTCTGTGCTGAGGTAGTAGCAGAAAGTCTCTGAGCCTTTTCTTGGATTCTGAGTAATCTTGGCTCTCCCAGTGGAAATGCTCCATCATGGTATGCAGGGTTTCCCCAAAAGAATAATCCTCAGGAGGAGAGGCTGAAGGAATGGATTCTTCAGCATCAGAATCCTCATAGGGAGGAAAAGAATATCCCTGTTCCGAAGAGGAATCTGAAGAAATTGAAACCTGATCAGAATAATCATATTCTGTCTCTTGCCTAGGCCTCTTATCAGGAGGGGGATGGGAACCCCTGATCAAAGTAATTAGATCTTCGGCCATTTTAAGTATCTGTTTTTTAGGCATGGAAGTCTGAGTAGGAGAATGCTGTACTTGTTTCTTTGTCTTTAGAGCTGCTTTAGTCTTTGAAGCTGAAGATGGTTTAACATATAACTGTGTAGGTCTGAAGACACCCTCAGAAGCCGATGCCTGCTCAGCAGCTCAAGACCCATCTGAGGGAATGATTTCCGAGTGTCCAATACCTTGAGTATCCAGAGGCCCAGTCGGCTCCACATGGGAGTCAGAAGCGGTCTGTGGCTCTGAGGTAGCAGGCCCCAGGGGCTGCGAAAGTGCCTCACTAAGAACCGGCGACTGGCCTAACGGAGGCCTCGTCGTCGGTTATAGACCTCAGATGCCTATCCTTTTCCTTGTCCTTACATTTTTTGTAAACTCCGGTAGTCGGCTGTTCTGACAGCATTATATAGTTAAATCTTCGGCCAAAGTAATGAAATGCAAAATCGAACCGACACTTAATAGTGCGTTGGTTAAATCTAGCACAAAACCGACAGCTAGCAACGTCGTGGTCAGGGCCTAGGCAAGGAATACAGTAAGAATGGAAATCCTTATGAGGTATTTGCTTCCCACAAGAAATACAATTGTTAACTTTTTCTGACATCAGTCTGGTTCAAGAAAAAAGTTTCCCCAATGGGGTACTTAGCTTTAATGAAGACTTCGGTTCTGAAATTCGTATTTGAAAATCTCAGGAGTCGGCCGACCGGCACTTGCGAACTGCTTTTGCTTTGGGCATGGCGTGGCAAGAAAGACTGAAGAAAATGGCATCGGCTGCATCTTTTATACTCCTGGCGCACTGATATCAGTGAAGAGGCGACAGCAACCGACGCCGGACTTTGGAATTCAGGCTGACTGCGGATAGCCTGCCAGCAGGATAACCCAAGAGTAATTACTGCAACAGTGAAATACGATGAACATCAGAGGGTATAGCTAGAGGCCTGTGCTGAGGCAACTCTAAAAATTCTCTTGAATCTCTTTTTGGACTGAAAATAGACCTGGCATTCCCAGCGAAAATGCTCTGTTAAAGTATGCAAGGTTTCACAAAAAGAAAAATCCTCTGGAGGGGAGGCAGAGAATGGATTCCTCTGCGTCTGAATCCTCATAGGTTGATAACTGTATGTCTGGGTAATCAGAAGGGTCAGAGTCATCGGATTCCTGGTCTGTAGAATCAGAAGGAAACTCAATTATTTGTCTTTTAGCAGGGGAAGGCTGGCTTAGCTTAGCACTCCCTGTTTTAGAAGTGGAGGTACTCCATTGCTTAGCTCTCTGCATACCCTGAGACTGTAGTCTGGGGGGGGGGTTCCCCTAGGTCTTGTCTGAGGTGGTCTTTAGGGGGCTGAAAAAGATCAATGTTTTGAGGGGCAATGCCTACTGAATCTTGGAGGCTGCACCTGCAAAAAGCTTTGACTGTCTGCATAGACTTAGCTTTTTCTTCCATCTTTTTCAAAACCTCTCCTGCTTTGGTGCCAAACAGATTGTACTTGTTAAAAGGTGCGTCCAATAATTTTGGTTTGACATGGTCTGGCAAGGTCTGCTCCTTAAGCCAGGCATGCCTTCTGAGCACAGAACCTGAGACTGCTGCCCTGCAGGATGCTTCTAGGGTGTCAAACCCACATTGCAGGGTATGCTTGCTGACTTGGCTTGCAGAGTGCATAAGCTCCTGTAATTCTTTATTTTCTGCACAGTCAGGGAAGGTGGATAATTTTTGCTTAATAAGTTCCTTAGTAAGTTGCTGGTATTTCAGCATGTGGGACAGACAATTTAATGCTCTAATGGCAAGAGTTGCAGAGGTGTATACTTGTTTTACCCCATCTGTTTAAAGCTCAGGAATCCCTATCCAAGGGGGTGAGATTCTTAGCTCTAGTTGCTTTTATTCCTTTAGGTCCTCGGGAGATGACCTCTGGGTCAGCAGTAGGATTTTCAAAAAGAAATTTGTATGAGTTAGGGACTATGTAGTACCTGTCAGATTTCCTGGGAGTAGGGGGTAAAGTATCAGGAGTAAAACTGGACTCCACATGACATCTTTTAGTTATGTACTCACCATAACTTCAGATGTTTGGGATCCATCTCGCCTACATTCCTAATAACCCACCCTCCTTCCCCCTTCCTTGGAGATCAGAGGATATCAGAAGGTCCGAATCCTGTTGTTTCATCTTGAAACATCTAACAATGTTATATAACCAAGTTGTGCATGTGTGCATGAATGCGGACGGACGAGATCTGGGGGATTGGTGGTGGTGCATCCTGGGATGGGGATGGCTCGGCCGGTTGGAGGCCTCGCTCTGTGGCGTGGGCATGCCGGGTCGGAGCCGGGGGATCGGCTCCGAGCCCATCGGTTCAGAATGTGGGCGAGATGGATCCCAAACATCCGAAATTATGGTGAGTACATAACTAAAAGTTAATCCACCTGTCTTCTCTCATCCTCTCCTGAGACAGTTTCTAAGAGGAATCAAAAACATCAATCCTCCAAGGAAACCACCTCTACCTACTTGGGACCTTAACTTTGTGTTGGAAAAACTAACACTTCCTCCCTTTGAACCAGCAGCATCTGCAGATCTACAGTTTCTGTCTTGGAAAACTGCCTTCCTTCTGGCCATAACCTCAGCAAGAAGAGTATCTGAGTTACAAGCTCTAATGGCAGTACAGCCATTTCTTATCTTTCATCAGGACAGAGTTTCATTGAGAACCAATCCTACATTTATGCCAAAGGTGGTATCCAGTGTATCTTTGAACCAAGCTATTCACTTGCCTACATTCATCCCACAACCACAAAATAAAGGGGAGAAACTTCTGCACACCCTGGACATACACAGACAATTGTGCTACTACTTGGACAGAACTAAAAGTTACAGAAAGACTGACCAGCTGTTTGTAGCATATGCTGCTGGGGCACAAGGAAAAGCAATTTCCAAACAGACAATTTCAAAATGGATAGGAAATTGCATTCGTTTTTGTTACTCCTTTCATGGAAAAACTGTGCCAGCTAACATTAGACCTCATTCCACAAGAGCCAAGACTCCTTGCCCAACATGGGAAAAAGCTGCTGTAGGGTCAGCATTTTGAATTTTGAAACAATGAGGAATGTGTTTAAAGCGGACAAGTCGAAAATAGGTCTCCAATTGCTTTCTTTTCTTGGTACCAGGAAAAGTCTGGAGTAAAATCCCTGCCCTTGCTCCATAGATGGTACCTTTTCTACAGCTCTCATCCTTAATAATTGAGTTATTTGTTTTAGAGCTTCTGCCTTTTGATTTGGAGGTAGGTTTGGCATTCCTCTCTTCCCTGGTAGAGTATGGAAGTGAAACCTGTAACCTTGGTCTATTGTCTGCAAAATCCACTTGTCTGTTGTGATGAAATGCCAGTTTACTGAAAATAAGGCTAGCTTCCTGCCTAAGGGTGCTTCTAGTTGTTCCCTGGTAGGCGGTGCCAGAGTCAAGTCACTGTGATTGTCCTGTAGTAGTAGTGGTGGCTGTGTCTGTGGCTGTACCTCGCTGGTTGTTACCCTGCCACTGGCGTCCCCTGTAGGCACCCCTGGATTGACTTCTGCCTCTTGAACGCCTATTCCTGCCTCTCTGAGCTCTGGAGGAGTCTGGAAAGGACTTGGAGGGCCAATTCCTGCTAAACCTTGGAGGTTGGACCTGTAAGAAATCTTTCACTGTTTGGACAGATTTTGCCTTCTCTTCCATCTTCTTCAGCACCTGTTGTGCAGGAGAGCCAAACAAATTGATCTTGTCCATGGGAGCATCTAGTAGCTTTGATTTGACATGGTCTGGTAAGGCCTGCTCTTTTAACCATGCATGCCTTCTGATAACTGTGCCAGTCATGGCTGATCTAAAGGAAGCCTCCAGTGCATCATAGCCGATTTTAAGGAATGGTTACTGACTTGCTGAATGTTATGCACCATTTCCTGAACAGATTTTGTCTAATGGTTCATCTGAGGACAGCTTTTGGTTAACTGGTCTAGCATAAATTCTTGATACTGGATCATGTGGAATTGACAGTTCAAGGCCCTAGCTGAAAGAGTAGCAGAAGTGTAAACTTTTTTACCCCATCTCTCTAAGGACCTGGATTTCCCTTTCAGAGGGGAGGGGGTTTTTGGCAAAGGTAGCTGCTACAGCCTTAGGTCCCTGGGAGATAGTCTCGGGATCTGCAAAAGGAGCCTTATACAAATGATAATGCGTGTCCGGGACCCTGTAGTACCTATCGGGCTTAGTAGGGGCCGGAGGTAGAGAATCAGGAGCAGTACAAGCATCATTAAATGCATCATCTACAACAGAGAGTACTGGAGGAATGGCTAAAGGCCTATGTTGTGGTAAATGCAGAAAGGTTCTAAGCCTTTTTCTAGAGTCTGAAAAATCCTGGCCCTGCCACTGAAATTGTTCCCTCATAGCATGCAAGGTTTCCCCAAAGGAAAATTCCTCAGGCGGAGAGGCAGAAGGAATGGACTCTTCAGCATCAGAGTCTTCATAAGGGGAGAAAGGACCCTCTGGAGGGTTTGTATTATCTGAATCATCAGAGGAATCATCTGTAGAAACTGGCTCAGGGGCTCTGCTCCAGGCCTCTTCTCTGGAGGTGGGTGAGAGGCCCTGTCTGGGTGAGGTTGGGATCCCCGGATTAAAGAAATGAGATCCTCTGCTAGACTAAGCATTTGTGAACTAGAGCTAGGCCTGTGAGAGGGGGTCTTAGCAGGCACAGATTTAGTAGTTTTAGCTGCTTTAGCCCTGGCAAAGGCCTTAATAGACATGGTTGCAGGTGGCCTAGCAGCTCCACGTGCAGGGGTTGAAATATCCAAGGGATAGTGTCAGATAATTCCTGAGAAACTGCAAGAGCAGGTGGGATTTCAAGCCGATTCCACCAGGTTGGAAGAGGCCTT